>NW_009599611.1:29762-67333 GCF_000690535.1 Cariama cristata | reverse complement strand
CAGGAATGTGGTTTTCATTCATGGTTTCCTTGCACTGAGAGTAATGGCAGTTTCTTCATATCCTCTTCAGAATAAACATAAAATTTGAGAAGAATAAATGTAATATACTTATGTGGGTTATTAAATACACAGGCCTTACTAAAGTCTATTGTTGGAAGGTTTAGCTGGATAGGTGACAAAAGCGGTGCCATTCCTCAAAGGTTATAAACTGAGAGTGAGGAAGTAATTTCTAGAGCAGGAGACTGGAGGTCATTATAAGTCCTTCCGTGTCTCAGTCCTGATCTATATACAGTGCCTCGATCTAATATTTTTGGATAGCATTTTCATTTCTACCTTTCTTCCAGTAAAGGTAGAAATGAAACATTGCTGAACATAAGAATTCAGAAAGAAGCCTAATTACATTACAGATAACAATAGGAGAGCAAGACTATAAAGTTGTATTATGGTTCCATGACAGAAAATGTTGTTTTGTATGATCCAGGAGAGAAATATGACTGAGTAAATACCAGGTTAGTGAAAATATATTCTGGTTCTCTCATGATATTTGGATTCTATTCCAGTTTTCATGTAGAGTTTTTTGTTAGTCCTTAAAAGGATAAGAACAAAGTTGATGGTATTCCATGTTACTGCAGAGTATGAGGAAAGCTTCAGTGAAAAAAAACAGTGCCAAAAACCAGCAGCATGTAGCAGAGTCTCATCCCCAATTAGTATTATTGGAAAACATCTACATAAAGATAGTGTTTCTCTGTTAAACTCTTAATCTCTGTCATATTTAGCTTTTTAATGTACGAAACATGAAACATAAACACAGTACTGCAAAATGCTAAACCTAGTTTAGCATGATACTCATTTTAAACATGAGTATCAATGAGGATCTGGGCAGAAGTGTAACTAACAAAATTGAAAATGGTTATTCAATTCCTTCCAATGGTTATTCAAGTTAAGTAAAAAAAATAATCAGGTAATAGCCACAGTAAGGAACCTTAACTTAGATCCCCAGATGACTGATTCATTACAGGAATCTGACTCATTACAGGAATCTGACCCAGTGCTCTGGGCTTGCTTTTATTCCAGGTGGTTTTACATGAGACCTAGATGACCACTCTCTGTGCCTGCTATCAGATAAAAACAATCTTCAGTATCCACATACTCCAGCATTTGATTACCCAGAAGAAGGTAGGAATTAATGTTCCCTGATGCTGCTCAAAAATCATCCATTTCAATTATATTTCTGATACAGGTGACTCCGTTTCACCAACAGCAAATACATAAGATTCCTACACTTAGAGTTTTTTACCTCACTTACCTCAAGACAAAGATGTCTTAACTAGTTTGGCTTCTGGTAGAGCTGTGTCCGTATCTTGCCAAGGGTTTGTGGATTCATTCTGACACTGCTTAACTATGGAATCATATGGATTGAATTTGAAAGAGATCTCCAGAGGCCAGCTGGTAATAGCATTCTCCCCTCTGCCCTCTAAAACAAAGACCAACATCGTTGCATCCAAAGAATTCGCCGGGGTCCATGCTGCCCACTTCATATAGAAGTCTGCTTCTCAGAGAACTTGTTATTCCCCTCCTCAAACTGGAGAGATATGAAATCAGACCTTACACTTAGTCAAATATACCAAATGTTAAGAAAATCATAATATCTTCCATATCTGAAGTTTTCTGAAGTTGAGCAACAATATAACAAAGTTTGGAAGATTCTTGGAGTTAGAGGAAGAGAAAACAAGGGCCATGTGACCAAACCCAGTGAAGTAAGGTCTTGTGTTTTAGCTTCACTTCTCGAAGCTCTTTATTCTAGAGGAATAAAATAATCAGAAATAATGCTGAGAATCCAGCTGAAAGCCAAGTTTACACCTTTTCACCTAAATGCCATATCAACTTGCTTTTTTGAGTTCTGCCACATACTGAATAAATGTCTTCAGTGAAACGAATATGGTTTGAAATTGCTCCTCAATAATTTGTTGTATTTATTTATTTATAAAATCCAACATGATTGCCAACAATTTTGGCTTCTTTTAAATGTTCCATGGTAGACCTTATTTAGGGAAAGCTGTGTGCAACTCCCAGGTTTCCAATCTTAACAGCACAAGTCTCTTTCTGAAGTAACTGACATAGCAACAAGCTATGTGACTACTTCAGAAAGTCACGGTGACATTGCTATTCAGCATGCCCAAATGCTGTCAAACACATCAAATAAAATAAATTCTTCTACAGCATAATCCCTAAGTGATAAAGATTTATTCATATTTTACGTTCATTGATCTTTAATTAGAACTATTTGTGTGTTAATGATGCATAGTAGTAAAGCAAACAGAATGCTTAAACCTCTGTGATAATCATGCATTACTCAAGCAAGTAAATAATAAAAAAGAATCCACCCCCCAAAAAAAAACCCAAATACAAAACCCACAAACAGAATAAAACTATCTCAAAACCCAAAAATCTATATAGCAACATAAGAAGCATTTTAATATTTCACAGTCTGATTAGAGAGAGCAAATAGGTATAATTTTCTAGCGTGTAGAACATGAAACTAGGGTGAATGAAACCTAGGGTACTAGGTCATTCCTCCTAGTTACATCCAGTGACAAGATCCTGCCCTACAGAAGCCCACAGGATACTGTAAATACTTTGAGGAAATAAGAAAAAAATAAGACAGAGAGAAATAAAACCCCCACAAGTTACTGAGCTGCATCTTGGTTAAATTTCACGGATGTGTTCGTACATAATTTTTCCCTCCATTGCCATTGTTTGGTTGAGTGTTGGTCTGTTCTTCTTCAGCAATTCTTACATTCTTACGTGGAGGACTGAAAGAAATTTTATGAGTGACATCTAGTGCAGGAAACTAAATTATACTCAATCCTTGCATTGCAGTGTCATATGCTGATAATGCGAATTGCTATAGAATCTTATTTACTCCAGTACTGTTCCTTCCTAAAAAATTTTGCACAGGGTACACATTTTGCACCAAATTTGCTTTTTGTCAGGGCAGGTTCTGAAAAGCAAATTATCTTCCAGACAGCCATGTGTTTTCTTGCCAGCATTGATTCAGATGAATCCTGCACACTTCTGCATTTCAGGCTTGATTCTATTCAGAATGTTTTCATAACAATGAAAGTCTTTGGACTTTAAAGAAATTCCATCTCAGCTCACACTTCCTCACAGAGAAAAGAATTAAGCCTTTCTAACGGTTTCCTGGATACCATCTGCTTGATAAGATGTATGGTCCATTCATAAATGTTTTAGATGAGGACTGAGGGGCTGTCAAGACTCTGAGGTCTTGAACGCAGACTTTTTGAATGCGAGTGAATTCTGTAGTATTTGTACTGATTAATCACAGGATAGATATTTTTAAGTTGCTGCAATGCTTTTAAAGTAGTTTGGTTTTATAGCAGCAAATGAAAGTATAATTATAATTGTAACTAATGAAATCAAATTAAGTACCTTAATTACTATTTATATACACAGTATGGACAACAAGAAAAAAACCCAAACCCAAACCAAACAACTACAAAAAGACACCTGAAAACTTTATTCCAAAGTTTCCCATTGGCATGACTGACTTTGGGTTTGATTTTTTTTTTCTGTTAGAGACAGAATAAAGATCCAGCCTCTGTTTATTATTTAATATCCTTGGAAGGAGACTCCAGTATCCTAAGATTGTATTTCTAACTTGTGATAGACATAAAATTATCAACAGAGTATTTCACATTATTGTTAGTACTAAAGCAAGCAGTTAGTGTTGGGAATTTGCTGGACTTTGTAGTTGATCTAATGCAGACATCCTGGTCTTGCTTTCAAAGCAGTCATGCATCCCCCAGTTCCATCAATGATCAGACAGGCTGCTGTCATGTTTGAATCTACTGTTGATGACACCAGCTTTGGGACCTTCTTCATGTTTCTCTGACTACCGTACCTATGGTTCTTCCAGGTTGTCCATGTCTTGCCAAAATCTACTTTTGAGTTATATGTATGTCTTCATGTGTTGCAGATCACTGTAGAGCAATCACACCTGCCATGCCATCTGCTAGCAGGATGATGCCTACAATGCTAGTCTGACAATACATAGAACTGGTGAACCAGTATGCATTTAGATGCTGGGACTATTTTTCCTTTCAGAGCTGGGTCCTTTTCTAGTTATTTCATATATCACTTCTATCCTTCATTGCCTGCCTTACAAATTACTTTGTAAGCTTTTTTGAAACAAGGTCTTGTCTTTATGCATTGCTTAAAAAGCACCTGCTAGATTATAGGTTTGGTAAAATAATTGATTTACTATTTCTCACTGAAAACTGTTTCTGTTAAACTGAAATTTGAGAAATCTTAGTAACATTAAAAAGCAAGATATGTAACAATCATTGTCCACAGAAATACAATTCTGAATGTTTAGAAGAACCAGTACCAAGTGAAAATTCTTCTTTTTGGATATTTCAAAGGCTAAATCAAGATGGAAATAAGCATGGAATAAAACAAGACTGGTGAAATGATGCAGACATTGCTTTCCATCTCTGTTAATTAAAGACTAGCTGTAGTGTGGTTGGGTGGCTTTTTGAACATGATTTTTTTTTCCTTTATACAAGCTTTTATTAGTCTTGAAAATGCATATGGAGGAGATAACTCAGCTTGATTTGATTTGCAGGACATAGACGGAGTCTGATGCATTGTAGTTAATAAAAAAAATCAGTATGTTATTCATAAACTAAGCTAACTTAAGCAAATTTCTTAAGGGATCAGTGAGACACAATAAACACAAAACCCCACAGAACCATTTTGTAGTCACTTTGTTGTAAAACTACATTTTAATTTCTCACTCCGTCTGCTGTTGCACCCCCATAAAGTGCTTTGAGATGCAGTCGGGATGAACAGTATTACAGAAAATTAAGCTCTATTGTCTTACAGCTGTAGGAGCTGCAGATGTGTATCTATGAAAGAATGGAAGTCTTTTAGAAGTAGTTTTCTAATGGATCCCATGCAATAAAGTGATGATGTCGTAATATTTAGTTATAGAAATGTTTGGTATGGTCTTTAAAATTCTTCCAGGTTTTCAGACCTCCCCAGATTTTTGATTTCTCATCAGTCCTTATCTAGCATTAGATGTATGTCTATTACTCAGGTGCCCTGTAGTTCTTTAAAATTAAAAAGTGGTGAAAGCCAAATTAGGCAAATCAAAGCAGTGAAGTATTACTGTAGCTATATATCTATATGTGAAAGAGTGGCTATGATATAAGTATGTGTGCATATACACAGATTTTAATGAGGGAACTTAATTGACAGAAAAAATTACTTTTGCTACTGCTTAGAGAATAAATTGATCAGATTTCCAAACTGAGGGCTACTTATCACTTTTGCCTGTGAGGACAGAAAAGCTATTATTTAGAACTTCAGAAAGATATCTACAGAGTCTGTGTTAAATTCTTCTTTCATATGAAAGGTTACAGAGGTTGCAGGCCCTGTCTAGACAAGAAAACAAGTCAATCATTACAAGATAGTACAATGTAAAGGTGCTATAATCTGTGTACTTCCATTTTTGGATATGTTTATTAGTGAATCTCTTAGCACGTGACATTTTAGTAGGTTACACATGGCTTCAGAAGGAGGACCAAGACAGAATCCTTCTATTGGTGACACTGACGAGTACTGAATCCTAGAGCCATTCCTTTCCTCTGTTACTCATATCCACTGATTTATCACCTCACCTAAAGTGTCAAATATGTATATATGTGTATATATAGGTAAATAAAATTAACATAAATGAATTAGTGTAATTTTTTTATCTGCCTACTAAATGGATTGGTAAAGCATAACTATTTGTTTGCAGTTGTATAAAAGATGCTTTTCTGAGAGGAATTTCTTGTCCTTGAGGAACTTAAAACTTGAACACAGAGAAGAGCACTGCTCAGAGGGTCTTGACTGCACTCTTGTCTGCACAAAGGCGTTATTGTGATAATCCCAGACTAAAATATGCTAACAAAAAAAATGAGGAAAATTGGGTAGATTAAGTGTCTACAGACTTCCACAGTTTGTAGAAAGGCTGTGGCATCATGGCAGTAAACTACTCCTATCTTCTACAAAGATGTGTCAGTTTGTTTATTACAATGACTTCATTTTTTTAACTGTCTGCATCTTCCAAGTGCAGATTCTGTAGAGCCCTCACATTTGTTGTGAACACTTCAGTTGAGCTTGAGTCTAAATATAAAATGAGCATGCTATTTGCAACACATGCAAAACTATAGTGTTATAGAAGATGGATGTTTGAAATTTCATCGGCACCTGAGAAATATCAAGGTTTAATTAACAAGCCATGCAATGGTGTATAGAGTCTTTGAATATTTATGATGACATTATAATTTTTGGAAGAGAGCAAGACAAGCATGATATGAAACAGGGAAATGTTTCAAAACGTTTTCAACAGAAACAATTGCTAGTGAATGCAAAAAAAGGAAGTGAGGCACTGATTTAAAAATTTGAGACAAATAGAATGACCAATGAACATTTAAAGTAATTTAAATTTGTTTCGTTAGTGAATTTTGGGTGGGATTTCTTTGTTTTTATGCTATCAGATATATACTGCATGCAAACCAGTGTTCCTAAGACTTAATTTGTGCAATTAAGTATGCAAACACACTCAGTAAGACTGTAAATATATCCTTAATTCTACCTTCACGTGTATGTTATTACAGGGTGGATAGTCCCAGTAGCTTGTGGCACTTCTTGTGCACCTACTAGAAGAACAAATCAAAGCTCCCACTGCCAAGCCTTTTTTCTTCCATAGGAAAAATTTCAGTACTATCCATCCACAGCCCATATTTCTCTATGTGAGTTGTGGATTGTCCGCTGGCTTAAAAATTATTCTTGTGTCCTGTATGAAACAGATAGAACTGATTCTCTGGCATACCTCAGTTCCTTTGATTTCAAAATTGTAATCCTTTTTTAACATGAGAAAAAAGAAAATACATCTGTGGGCAGTACAGGAAGAACAGATTGAGTAGGATGTAAAAAAGGGGTTTCCAAGTTTACTTAATTTTTTAGCCAAATCCTAATCTTTTTTGCCCTCTCCCAAGTATACTAGGTTCAGGGATGGACCTACTAAATGTTTGAATTAGATTTCATCTTCAAATCTTTTTGAGTCAGAGCATATGTAGAATTATAATTTGAGAGGCAGAAATGTATTTTTCTCAAATAGTCTACTTATTTTTAACATTTTACTTAACCCGAAATAGAGTTTAAGGGTTTCTAAACTGATCCTTACATTCATAACATGAAGAACTATTGTGCTAGTGTGCACCAATTTTTCAGCCAAGTTATTTTGCCTCTAACACACATCATTTACAGATGAGGCTGTGAAAGAAATATTCTACTTGATATTACCTGAGAGAAGATTTACTCAGAGAGAATGTTTCTGTAATTTGACTGAAAGACTTAGCAAATGGTTAAAACAAGAAGGAAATGAGGGTAATTAAAAAAAACAAACAAACAAACAAACCCCTCCATTCATAAAAAACCCCAATATTTTTTATTTTTACTTTTCAGATCAAGCTATCCCTAGATATATCCCTTCATTGTATTAAACATCACTATTAAAAAAAAAAATTTTTAGCCATTGTGCAGACACAGAATTCGGACTGAAAACCTAGTTAAAGCATTAAAAAAATTAACTAGGGATTTTACATGAGCAGTTCCTCCTTTCTCTTTCACTTTAAATGGCATTAAATATCCTCAAGGGAAAAAAAGAAATATTCTGAAGACTGATGCTACTTTCTCCAACAGAAAACATTGCTAAATCCACAAGAAGTAAAAAGGGATTAGAAAAGATAGAGCGGACAATTATGGTCTTGAATCCTACTCACCCATGCATCCTTGCTGGCGGAGAAATATTGGCATATCACAGAGTCTTATCTGCCAGTCCAAATTTCTGGCATAGAATTTTTGAAACCATTGATTTTATATTGTCTTCCTAGCCATAGTTTAGCAATACTGTTACAGAAGATGAACAGTTTTACTTTGGCTAAGTTGGATGTTTTATAGACAGAATGTAAAAAACAAAAGATAAATAATAGAATTAATAAAAAGATATGGTGAAGAAAGAAAATGTATTAAGGAAAGACTACTAGCAAGAAGTTTATGTCTGCAACCAAAGTGTTACTGAATGCTCAGGTAAAAAAAATTAACATGGTGATGTAATCCCGCCGGGTTTGTGGTTTTTTTTTGTTTTGTTTTTTTTTTTTTTTTTTTTTTTTTTTTTTTTTTTTTTTTGTTGTTGTTTTTGTTTGTTTGTTTGTTTTTTTAACAAACAACTCTATACAGCAAGGTTAATTGCTCTTTTGCTTTTTTCATTCACTTTGGACAACTTAGGATCCAGGACAACTTTCATAAAATTCCACAATTCCCATATTAATCATGGTAAGCTGACAGTACCGTGTAATGTTCAAGGTTGATCAAATCCCTCAAAGGATTGAAACAGTAACTTCCAATATAAATTAAATAATATCTTTAACTTTTGCAAGGTACTGAGCACCTTGAAAAATGATCTATGAGTGAATTTTGGTAATGACAGACTACATGTTCTGATATACAAGCATGTGATTTTATTTGCATTATATGCATTTTGAAGTCACAAATTTTGAAATTATTTAGATAATCCTTCTTAATGGTCAGACTTGTAAGGAATATATCTGCATTGCAGCACCGGTAGACGGTGAGTCAAATAGATACTGTACCACAAACTTCAGATACAGAAGAAAATATTTACCTTCAGTTACCTGGTCTAGAAGAGGAACAGTTCCATTAAGTCAGGAAGACATCACTAGCCATGACTGCATAAATTTCAGACTTTATCGTTATGTCACTGAATCTCACTATCCACAGATTTTCCATATTTTCTTGGTGCTGCTATTGTTTTTTTTAATGCACTAGTTCAAATCAGATGTGGTTGTCCTGTAACAAGACAGGGTGTCTTTGGAGAAGGAAATGTTGATCCCTGTGAAAGATTGCACCAGGCTATTGAAAATGTTAAAGTATGTTATAGGTGGCAGACAACTCTTTACAGGATTCTCAGGTGGTATGAAGTGCTGAATATTTATTATCAGACTTGATACATATTTTACAGATCTGTCTGAATGATATAGGTCACAGCTATCTGTAATTAAGATTTTCTAAGATCAGTTACATGCAAAGAATGATGGATTGATATTTACTCTTTTGTACTCCGTAAGATAGTGTTAATTTCCCTTAATCAAATGCAAGTTCCTTCTTGAATTTAAATTAAATAGTGAGTTAGCGACTCATTGCTTTTACTTCCATACAGGAATTTTGGGGGATTCTTTTGGCCTACATGTAAAATTTGCTTCCAAAATTTGGTATGATTTGGAAACAGAATATTTGGCTCTCTTAGAGACGTGACAGGTAGAACACATATGCTGTTCTACCAACACTACAAATAACAGGTAGTAATATTGTTTCATTTTATTTCATCTTGTGTTTGATTTTGATGACATTAGTATGACCAAAATAATCCAATATTCAATATTACATGCTATTAGGGAAAACATATCTATTTGTGTTGCTGTCTTTAGTTGTACTTCATGTGCTCTAGGAACTGAACACTCAATAAAATATTTATCAAATGTCTTACAAGGTATTGTTATGTAGCAAGTAGCAAAATCTCCTTCAGTAAAGCAGTTAGCTTTTTTCCGTAGTGTCCGAAATCATTACCCTGGTTCCAGAGTTTAGTAATGTTTTACAGATTCATTTTCAACAGCTAGTTGATCCTTGCACTTATACCTAAAAATGCAGAGTAGGCTCATAAAAGGCAATTCTCCCAACTGTAGAGGTGTCTAATTTAATGAGAGATTAATCAGTTGAAGGGTTTCAAGCAGCAGTATCAAGTGACCTCCCTCAGGAATGAAATTCTGATTTTCCTTTAGCACATAAAGTTTAAGCTACAGACCATTTTCAGCAGAAGGGCTTGTTCGCATTTTTAAATGGAAACCCTACTTATTCACGAATAATTCTGAAATAGAAGAGGAGACAAACAACACTGAATATAAAGCTAGAAAAGTAGAAATGTGAGACAAAATCAGCAGACACAGATTACGCCACTGAGGGTGAGAAAAAACAGATAGTTGGTTGAATAACAAGTAATTAAGCTATATTCTTACATAAAAGTGATTTTTGGTCATTTCATTAAGGACAAAAGCAAGGCTGGTGCTTCTGTTTCGTGTTTCCCCTTTCTTTTTCATCTTTCTTTGTGTTGGGCATGCAAGGGAACAGTGTGCTGCACCTGGACTGGGCTTAAGCAATTTTCTTTCCAAATAATGCTGTGACTGAGCAATTAGGAAAGTCTGATGCCAGCTAATTAGCAGGTATGAGGTGGTAGAAGTGATGAAGAAATGAGATGAGGTATTCCTTCAGCTCAACTCTGATCTATCAGATCTCTGGTGGTGTGTAGGCATGTCTGATCTCAGGTTTTGGGGCACAAAACACTAAATCTTGTAGTTCTATGTAGTTTATCATGCTTGGTATATTTGTTATGCCTTCATTTTAACTGACAATAATAGTGTCTACATTTCATGCATCTTGACACACAGGCATCCACACAAGTACACAAGCCATTTAGAGATCCTCATCACCTTAGTATCTGAAGCAGGAAGAAATTCTGAGAAAACAGGTTGGTTAAAATTCCTACAAGTCTTCATACAAAAAATAAGAATTACATATATTTGCTTTATTAAGAGGGTAAAAATCAATGAAGAGTGCAGGCAGGTTATATGAGTGGACTAGGAGATATTGAAAAGCCTATGAGAATGTTTTAATTTTGAAAGATACAGAAGTTTTAATAAGACATTTCTAAGATTACTTTGTTTTTATTTGGAGGATTTTGATAATATTTTGAGGAAGTTATTACAGCTCTGAAAGATTTTAATAAACTTTGTAACTTGTGTTCCTATAATAAAATTACAGATATAGAAGATACAAATATAAATTAATTTAAAGTGCATTCATGAAGCACACCACAGGCACTCTGAAACATATTGGCATGCTAAAAAAAAAGTTTTGTCAATGAGCAATCATGTATAAAAACATTTCTGGTTTTAAAAAAACTTTTCTCAATATATTATCTTCTACATTTATTAGTCATCTTGCTCTGGCATTTACAAATGAACGAAATAACAGATAGCAATGTTCTGCTTTGCAAAAATGCTGCTTTAATTTTAAAATGAAAAAAAGAAAACCTAAAATTAATATTTTCTTTGTTTATGTATGTCAATCTCTTATATGAATTTTTCATAAGGAACTCTAAAAAGTTTCTACACCTCTCATAGATCAGAGATATCATCAAACCATTTCCTCATATACCCTAGGAAAAAATACACTATCTTACCTTCCACGTTCCTATACAGCATTTGATCACTTCTTCCTCAAGAAGTAAGCCTGTAGTAGCCAACTTTTAAATGCTCCATGAAGAATTAGCAGGACTCACAAAACTGTTATCAAACTCTCTGCCATTGAAAAAGCACTAAAAAAAGTTTGTTGTAGAGCACATCAGACTTCCTTTGTAAATTAGGCAACTAAACGCATGTTGCTGTCATTATCAGCATGGTCTAGAACAGTTTGTACATCAGATACTCAGGTTATGATGATGTCAATGGCATCCGATCTAGACATTTACAACTCTCTAGTCTCATTTATTTCATCCTTACCTATGCTAAAGTTACTTTCCACAATAAATATGGTTTTTCAGATTATGCCAGATAACTTAATGTCCCATCATATGCCAAACTTTTAATAAGTCACTTTGATTAAGAGATTTTGCATAAGTTCAAAGGAGATTTGAGTAAGTTACAAAAGTCCTTGATGCACTGCAGTTACATAACATCCTCCTCTTCTGCATAAAATCATTTGGGTTGCAAGTCCATTATTGCAGTAAAAATTTAAGAACCGTTATATCTCTATGGAAATTTAATATATATATTACAACATCATTTTCCTAGAGACAATCATCAACATACAAAAAATGATAACCTAAAAACTACAGTATACTGATAAGCTTGCACAACAACATCCATACCTGCATAAAGGCAAGAAGCATATGAAACACTGAAGTGTGTTCTATAGAGCCTTAGACACAGATACATTTTATAACCTATACTGGAAGACAAACTTATCTTGAAAGAAAATTTCCCAGAATCATGTTTCCAGCAGATCCCTCTCCATCTGCACACAGAGACAAATTCCCTAAAAGAATATAGGGTCTCCAGCATACCAGATGCTCTTCTGCTACCTATGGAAGTGAAATGAAACAAATAATATCCATGAACTAGTGACCACCTCTTTCTACTGTTTGTTTGAAACAAATGACAGAGTGGACTTGGCACTAGAAAGTGTGCCTCTTTTGATGGTTTTGCACTAATATCTTGACTTGAACTGAAGAACAAATATATAAGAATTGCATACCCCTGACAGATTCCTTTATGTCTGTTTAGATGTGGTTTCAATCACATATTAACCTATACAGTTGGATAATTAGGTTGAGATCAGACTGGTTATTTAAATCTCTTCATATTTAAGATGCTTACACAGTTATGTTTGCATAAGTTAGTTCTGTAACTGTGCTAACACTAATCTGTGGGAGCTAGGGATTCAGAATATTTGAAAATCAGACTTGATAGGTCTTTTCCATCTGTTCTGGTTTTAGATTTTATAACAGTCAAGTGTTTCTGTTCAGTACACTGTAGATTTCACTATGTCTCTCTCATTATAATATAACTAGGATGTATCTGACTGAATTACCCCATGAGATGCCTAATACATAGTCATTTGGGTTTTTTTGTATGTAAATATACTATCCTAAATTATACACTAATAACTTCTTATTGATGTAAACATTTTGTCTAGAAATTTTCAAGTGCCATCTTCCCACAATATGAATTTTGAAATAATTCACAGAATGAAATAAAACAGTCAGTCTTATCTCCTTGAGGTATAAAAAACAATGTAGTATACTGAGATATGCCCTATTATCCAAAGATTTGCATTGTGCTTTGTAAATTATCGTTCAATGAAATTGAATTTATTCTTTATCAAGTATTCAACAGATGCTTCTAATACCCTTCAAATTCACTGTGTTCAGACTCATATTACTTTAATGTAAAAACTTATAAAATATTTATAAGGAGATGGTGCAACAGTACTTTTAATTATGTTTATGTCTTTCTGCTCCATTTAAAATATTTATTGCACCATGAGGAGATATGTAAATTTGGAGAGACTGAGGAAGAAATAAAGGAATTTTGTACAGCTTATATAGATTATGCCAACATCAATATCTTACGTTATTTTATCTAATTAAAGCATATTGTGGAGAGTTAATTGGAAAAATTCTTGTGTTTTTATCTTATGAGTAGTAAATCCTTTACAGGATTCAAGAAAGGGATTTGGCATTATTGGAGGAGGAATCAATTTTTTAAAAACTGTTTGTTTCTTGAAATGTTTGTCTCCTCTAAGCTTTTAACAGGGGGAGATGTATTTCATCAATGACTTTTCCTATCTATTTCAAAAGTGTAAAGAAAATTGAAGCTTACTTGAACTCTTATATACAGAACTCCCTTCAAAGTCTCTCTAAATTCCAGCATCAACTTGGATTCCATAGTTTCTATATAACTTCTGTCGATGCCACACAGCCAAAAGTAAGGCAGATCTCAACACCCCTAAGCTGCCAAATTAATTAAGTGGTAATGTTTAGAAATGGAGCTCTTTTTAAATAAAATACTGTATCTACGTCCTGTAACTGGGTGATTCAAATATCCAAAGAACAGAAGGTGTGCAAAAAAAAAGCTGCTCTGTTATGACTGGTCTCCTGTTCTTCCAACAGAACAAGAGGGGGGTTAAACATACCTGAGGTGCTCCACTCTATGAAGTTTTGAGTAGTAAATGAGTGTCATGTCCATGATCAGGTTTACAGGATATTGAAGTCCTGCTTAGGAGAAGGCTGAGCTAAGAAAGCCAGTGTCAGGGCAGAGCATACTGCAGAACTGGAAAGCAGAATTGGAAAGTAAGTTGGAAAGCAGAAATTGGGAAGTGACAGTCGAAAGAGCCAGTATCAGAGATAAATTGAAGTCAGGAGCTGAGTAGCAGGAAATGGAGTTAGAAGTGCAATCAAGAAACAGGGCAAAAATAAGGAATCTAACCCTACCGTTAAGTTCTCAGGATGCCCTTTTTTTCACAAATACTTACTTGGTATCAGCCTAATGATCAGAAGATTTTACTTGGTGCTACACCATTCTCAAGTCAAGGTGCCATGACTGCTGGATACTTTCCATGACTGCTGGACACTGTACTCTGACAGAAGACAAAAGACTCAAAATCCATTGTAATTTTTTTTTCTAGTGTAGAAAAACCAGAGTGTGAGACCTTTATACACCTCTCTATTACATTCCCATCTTAGATGGGAAGATATAAATGAAGGTTTTAAAAAAATCAATTGCATCTTACATTCAATAAGTTGGCCTAAGCTTTTTTTTTTGCTTAATATGGTTGTGTATGACTAATGTAAACATTTTGCTAAAACACTGAGGGTTTTTCTTTTGAAACCTGTTTGCTTTCGAGATCAGTTGTCAAAATGGGAAAGACATGCCAGTTGAAGTGATTACTTAAAATTTTCTGTTTTTCCTAGAGACCTGTCATTATCCTTGACTAGCTTCGGTTCCTTTTATTATTTTTTTTTTGAGACTGAACAAGTTTTCAAGTAGAATTAATTGGAAATAGGAATGTGCCTTCAAGAAGGTGATCTAGAAAACTGTCTCCCATAATTCTTGAAACCGAGAAGCACTTCAAAGCAAATAGATTTTCCTTACAAATAGCATCTTGAGTTATACATATTGGAAACTTAATGGATGTTGATTGAAAAAAAATAGTTTTATTTTCAAATTAGAAAAATTATAAGGACAATGGGAAAATAAAGGAAAAAGGAACTGGTCTTTAAAAGTAAAATCTATAGTAAGCCAGAAAGACTTGAATCTAAACAATAATCATGTGAGCACAGGATATCTCAAGAAAGAATAATCCATGTGAGGTGTTAGGAAAGATAAAGTGCTAAATCCAACCTTATTTTCATTTGCATATTACTGGCATTTTTAATGATATAAGTATATTCAGTCTATATGGATCAGACTGAGCGGCGACTGATGGTTTGTTTCACTGAATTAAATTGATTCATCCAAATGCATCTGCCTATACTCACCAATATAAGTAAATGTGCCCCTCCAATTCTTTAAGCTTCCAAAGGTTGATATTACCTTTATACTACATAGCAACACTTCCAGATGAAGTAGTAGCTCTCAGGACAGTCCCCAGAGTTCACTGCCCTTCAGAAATTGTTCCTCTAAATGAACTTGCTTGGAGAGAGAGATCATTGAGTAAAGAAGATCTTCAAGACATCAGAAATTTTCAAACAAAAGTGGAAACTCTGCAGCACTGCTTGCTTTCACCTGCCTTCATGGCAGAACTCATTCTGCTGGCATTGGCCCTCACAAAAGTGCTGGTGTTTGTATTCTGCCACTGTCTTAGGAAACTAAAAGCTCTGAGTGCATACTAAATACTAACAACAACTTTCTTGAATGAGTAGAAACTGAAGATCCACCAGCGGCTGCACAACCATTTCCACTTTGCCTTTTCATCCACATTGATTCCCCTCCTACTAGTCAGATAAGAGACACTTCAGGATCAGATAGTGTTTATATAGTAGTATATCATACATTTGGAAGCCTCAGAGCTCTGTGCCCCTCTCAAAAATCAAAAGTCTAAGATGTGCTTATTCTTGCAGCTCTGACAGCTGATGTCAAAAGCAAACAGATTTTTAAAAAGAAAGGGAGGAGGTAGTGAAAGAAGTAGTGTTTAGCAAAACATTTAAGTTAGTCACATACTGTTATCTCAAGCAGAAGGATCTCAGGCCAATTTAATGAGGCTAAGTTACAATTGACTTTGAAAGGATTAATTTATACTCTTGAGTCTCCTCAGTTGTAGAGCTAAAAGAAAGCTGTCTGGGTACATGAGTTCTCACAGATTTTTCAGCTCAACCAGAGATTCAAAAGTTAAATCAAACACTCTGGGACATCTGGGAGGACTCAGAACGCATACAGCAGTGAGTTGATTGTTCTGATCTGGAGGTTTTTATTCCCATCTATAACAATATTCATAATGCTCCTCATGTAGTCTCTGTTAATACTATTCTTCTAACAATCAGCTAAAGAAAGCAGTACAAATTATTAATATTAGTTAAATGTTACTAACTTCACTCTTTCAGAATGCAGTGGTATCACAGGAAATGGAGGGTTATTCACAGTATTTATGGTGCCTTGTCACTGCAGTGTCAGAGCTCCTTACAGTTTTGAGAATATTGATCCTCACACCATGTCATTTGATGTAGAGTGTAATGGGTGAGGAGGGAAGAATAAGTTTGTCTGATCTCTATTCCAGGGTCTGCATGTATATTATGTACTAACAAATTCTTGGATAAAAAGTGATTCATTAAGAGCAACAAACATTAGGATTTCTTGTAGAGTGCCTTCGACCCTGGCTCAGGATGATACTCAATTTTCTTCACTCTCTCTCTGATCCTGACAGTTAATTTAAGTAAATCAAGTGAATTTACTTAAAGTTGTATTTGAAGCATCAGTTGGAGCCTGAACTGTGGTCCAATACATCTGTTCTCCTGGGGAAAAAGTGACTGACTGCCACAGTAGGGAGTGACTGTTGTTCCATCAGGTGCAGTGCAATCACATGCCTCTAGTCCTTGCACTGAGTTTCATCATGGAAGTCAGGCAACTTTACAGGACTTCAGCCAAGGTGGCAGACATGCTGTTATGCTGTGCTGTGGACTCTCTCCATGCCCTTGCACCTGATCTGTGAGTTGACGTTTCAGACGGAAGCCCTGTCACTGCCCTAGGAGCAAGTGAATTATTAGTGCAATAGTGAAGGGACCTAATGGTGATCGCCAGCTATTTGGAGAAAAATGATATGTAGTTCTGCATATAAAGTGTCCATCATCTGCTGTCTGTGAGTTTTAACAACTGAATTCCCAAACAATGTGTCCAGAATTTTCATTGGCAGAACCCAGAAAAAAGCCCAGGTCCAACATATTCCCTGATGCGGCTCCCAATGACATGATTTAGGATATTTGTAGCATGACTACTTGTAATTTCCATTTGTGTGAATCCTACAGTGTTGAGACCATTTTTGGAAGGACTTTTCTTCTCATTTTACTTTGTAATGCTGATGATGAGGCATTTCTGTAAGGCAAATGAGATACATGGCCCAGACTGTAATTAGATATGGAGGAAACTGAAATACCTATCTTAATCCTAACAGTTGAGTATTGAACTTTGCTGACCCATGGCAAACATAAGCTTAAAGCTTGTGTCTAGATTTGGTACCTAACTAGTTCTCTAGACATCTAGATCCTGCCAGAATACTGTTAGCTGTATTGTTAGATTACATGCTTCGTTTTTGCAAAGAACTGAATGTAGCTGCTTAATGCCATCAGTAATCTCAAATAAAGTACTATGGTCTTTCTAAATATGAATTTAGAAGTGTTATATGATATGCCTCAATTGTGTAGTCTATTCTTTAAACCATATTAATCCCAGCAATTTAGGAATACAAAATGTCTAGAACCTCACAGCCTTGGCACAGCTGTGACTGGAGGCAAAGAGTGCTCAGAGCCTCTTTCTTTGATCCTGAGATTGTCAGATTGGCCAAACCGGCCCTCAGTATCATCTCTAGCCACTGCAAGGCTGTCCTAATTTGCAGTGTGATTGGTCCTCAAGCAAGCATACAGCTAGCAGGCGATTAAAACTGCATTTAAATTCTGGACGAAGTACACCTGAAGTTGGGAAAACAACTAGACAGAGAGATTATTGAAATAAATCCCTTGTTGCTAAAAGTGTAACTTTAAGATCAATTTACATTTCTCTGGCAGTCCAGTGTAGTTTTATTGGGCCAGGAAGAGTAATACATCAAATACAACCAAAAATTGTAGAACATAAATCCATATAACAAATGTGTGACTGAATTTTCTCCCTTACTGCTCTAATTAGCTCAAACTTGAAAACACAGGATAAAACACTTCTTGATATAAGTGAACTTTTCTAGAGGATCTGCTTTAGTGGTACACAAGTTACTAGGCTTTATACAGAAATATTGCAGTGAAATTTTACATTTTAGTTACAGAGAGCTCCATATATTATTATCTATTAGTCCCTTCTGTCCTTCCAATTTGAATAAGACTAGGGATTGCTCTCTTCTGGTGACCAGTTGAGGGGCATTAAGAGCTAGACCTAAATTCAGGGTTGGAACACAGTTTGATACATCATTCCTGATGTCCTTATGCCTTCACACTCTTTTACATAATGCTCTTTATGCCTTCATCACTTGAGTCTGCTGTAACTATTACTCTTTCTGAAAATCAACTTTCCTGACTGAAATCACAGTAAAAAATGCTTCTTGATTTTGACACTTGCATAAGTAGCATTTGACATTTCTAAGCCATGTTAGTATCTGAACCTACTGCATGCTCTTTGAATGACCATAAAGAGGAATGAAGGGTGTTGCAGAAGCACTGAAAGATCAGCTTTGTTAATGAGCAATGCCTCACTGAGTCTGCCTTGATTAATGTCAAAGACTGCTGATCAAAACTCTCTCTCATGTTCTCTTACTGACTGATTTCTAAATATCAATTTTAAAAGTCTCACAAGGAAGGCATTAATAAAGGGGTGAAATTCTGCCTGATAAAGAGGGTCAGTCACAGAACCTCTGATTCACCTGAGCCCTGAATTGGGGCTTGAGTGAGGATCAAATTGAAGAGATAACTGAAAAGAGCCCTCTGACCTCAAATTTGCCATATCTATGTATCTTCTTTCTACTCGTTTTATTTACTCAATTATTCATGATTTTCCTTCAGAATACATGACAGACAAGTCCTACAAAGCTAAGACATTATTCCAAACTCAGCAGAATTTATTCCAGGTTTTTGGATTCTTCCCATGTCATCTCCCTGACTCTCTTTTCCTTTGCCAGCTAGGACAAACGCAGGATGAAAAGGCTTTGGTGAAGATCCAATTAAATGTTCAGAGTACATCAAAACAGAAAGCTTTTCTTCTCTGGATACATTGTTTTCTCCCAATCTTAAGTTCTTTTCAGGCTCTTTTCTCTGTGCATGCATGGTGGATGCCTGAGAAACCTTGAGAAGATTTATAGTAGTCCTATTTTCACTGAATCCCTACATTTATTTCAAAATGCAGGTGTTATTGCTAAGGAGCAAGGAAAAGGATTTATTTTCTCTTTCAACACTAACTCTCCTGGTGAGAAGACAAACAGAAATGAATCATTCTTAGCTCACAAAATATATCTGTAAACAGCCATTCAAACACACTTCCTTTTTCCTGTGCATAGCTGATTGCCAGCTGATGGGCAGAACCATCAATTCACTTGAGCAACTGAAGAAGGAGAGGCAAAGGAACACCAAGTGAGAGTCAGAGGACTGACTCCTGATGCCCTTTGGCTGTGCTGCTAAGGTAAGGAGGAAACATTTCCCAATGACCTGAGAAGTTTGGGATGAATGAAAACCACCCCTCCCTGTTTGTGATTGCTGCCTTCCTCCTGGAAGAAGAGGATATAAAAAGTGGAGAAGATGCACAATCTTCAGTAGAGGACAAACAAGGCAGAAAATATGGTGTAGAAAAAACAGATTCTTGGAAGAAATGGTTCACAAAGCAGCAAGTGAGAGTCAAAGTAGTGGGCTGGGGAAGAAATGCAGTGCTCTCTCATGTTCATAAATGCAGGATACAGTAAGGATAGTTAACAAGAAGAGTTTTTGGAAAGAGAGTATCGGAGCACTTTTACAGAGCTTTGCCAAATTACTCCACTTATTTCTATTGTTTGCTGTTTCTGATCTTTCTTGCTTATCTTCATGCACTGATTGGGCTTTTACCTTTTTCTTGCTACCCAAAGTTTGTTTCTATGTCTGCTGCCCTCCCTTCGGATATTCTGATCATTTATTCACTTTGATTTTCTCCTAGCTAGCCTTTTGATTACTCAGTTTGCAAATTGTGTGTTTACTATGTTGTCTAATAAAATTGTCATGACACCAAATAGATATTGTAGAGTGTCCTGGGAAAGCTAGTTGTTTCAAATAAGAAAGAAAATGGATGGGCAGTAGATGCCTGATTAACATGTTCTTTTTCAACCACTTCCATTTACCAGTGTACAGTTTTTGCAGCTGGAACCCAAACACAAATTTGTTCAGCTAACACAAAGTTGCTAAAAGCAAAAGCTTTTCTCACTAGTGTCTTCTGGGGCACTTCTTATTTACTCTTTCCAAAACAACCAGAAGATTTTTATGCTCAGTTCTCCTAGTAGAAATTGCTAACTCATAGTTCAAAAACCCTGAGCCAAATGTATCCCTGACGTAACTCCATAGCATTATATCTGGTCCTCTGTGCTTGAAACCACTTTGTGACACATTCAGACTCGTCTTTGTTCTACACTAGTTGGCATTCTTTAGGAACTGTTACACACAGGGATATTTCCTGCTAGTAGACTCATGCCAACTTACTGAAGTACTTGGCAGTAGCAGAGGATAATTTGTAAAATTAGTAACCCACTTTTATCTGTTCACTTTACAGCATTATTTTGTGAAGTGGCCCATTCTCTGAGAAAACTGAGCAGAGCACAATTCTGCCCTTTGTTACAGCAACTGAGCAATGCTGAAGCTTTGCTACTGAGTATAAATGCAATGCTAGGAAATATTAAGAACTGTTCTGTGGAAATTTTAAGACACTTTTTTTTTTCTCCTCAGACATACTGTTCTTCTGTTTAATTTATCCATGCAGCACAATGGTGACTGATTTCTTCCTCTAGAGAAATCTGCCTAATTCCACTTGTATGGGAACATTCAGGAACAGAATTCAATCTTACGTGCTCTAGAGATCTAACCTGCTTTCATTGTAGGAGCAATTGTGTACATATTGAGTAAAATAGAAGAGAATTAATTTCTCTTTTTAACTATTGCTTTCAAAATAATTTCTATCCAGGTACCCATAACAGTTTCTTAACAGAAAAATTTCAATTTCACTTAACATTTGAGCGTTGCACTCATAATGAATAGTATTATGCCTTTGCAATTGTTACATAAAAAAGTATTTGTGCTGGAAGTACCATAAGTACTAGACTTAATTTTATCATCCTGTTTGGTCAGAGTTGAAAATGCAGGTTCCACCTGTCTTCCTCAAGGTCTGCATTATTTGACTATATGAATATATGCACAAAAAGGTAGTAAATATCTTAATATGACATTAAAAAAAAATTACACATAATTCAATAAGATTTGTCAGGTTACTATGAATCTGGATATAGTTTAAAATACTGTTGGCCATCCCAATGACAACATAAAGTTATTTTAATCACTCAAACATGGTAATCTTAATGCTTAATCAAGACTCTTAGACCACATTCTGTTCTGAGAAAGGAGGAGGAAATGTGGCTAAGCTGGAGGCATCATGCCTGCTCCTGACATTTGTAAGCAGAATGCACACAAGGTTATTGGTGAGATCAAATGTGCTTACTATTTACAGTGCAAACTGTTTGCAGCATTTGCCTTCCACTCCAGCCTTACAGCCATTTGCTAAAACACAACGGTGGAAAAAAAAATCTGTTGCAAGAATATGGCTATTACTATACTTCACCTATACAATCTCCTTGAGTTGCAAAAGTGCTGGTGACACTATCCCCTGCACGTTCTCAGGAATTTTGATCAGTTATTTCCTCTTTGACATGTAATCCAGCAGAAGAAAACTTTATTCATGGATTTCCCTAGATTCTGTATTACTTTTGGAGAAAGTGAATGAAATACAAGAAAATTGTTAAATAGATAGCTAACATACAGACAACAAAAAAAAAACCTTTAGATCCTGACAGAGTCAGTCCAAGACAAGAAAATTCCTCATGTACTTGCTCAATACTTCAAGATAACTTCCCAACACAAAAATCAACAAAATACATATAAATAGATGCTTTTAAATAGCTGAAATTAAACGACAGGAACGTTGTCCTTTCTATGCCCTTTTGGAAGATATTAAAATATACAGTGATGAATGTGATATAAGAACTTGACGAAATCTAAGTGCTGTATAGGCAAGTCTTATGCTTTCCACTATTTCAGTTCTTTTAATAAAACTTGTGATATTTCTGATGTAACCCAATGGAGCACAGACTGTGGAAAATGAGCCATAGGAAACTTATATTTGGTAACATTTTTTTGCAGTGTGATGAATATAGACAGAAAGACAAAGAAAACTGGAATTCTGGAAAATTCTAAGTTTTTTTATGGATGCCATCCTAACATCCTAGTGCAGGAAAAAATATTGACTGCAATGAAATTTTGCTATCATAAAAATTGCAGAGCTGGGTCTCCAGCTATCTTGCTCACAACAGAGAAACTCAGTGCAACGTACATCAAATAACAATATTAAAAGTCATGCCCCGTGTTTTCTGCAAATGTCCCCAAATTAGTCAAACAACCATAAAATGGTATCCGCTTACATACTTTTCCTACTGTGCAAATCTGTTCACCTGATGTTAATTTACTTCTACTGTGAATGAGCAAAGGCAACCATTAGCAGCATGATTAAGGGAAGAGATTTTCATAAACAACTAAGCTGACGGTAGTAGGAGTGCCCTTATTCAGTACGCACACAAAAAATTTCTGAAATATCACAGGAGAGCTAGAACTTTTTTTTTTAAAGAGTAATTCACAAATATAACTATGCATGCATATTTTTCCATTATCTATTGGTAAGAAGTCTGTTATTTCCCATCACTTAGTAGAATTTCAGATCCATTTGTATGGAATTTAAAAAAAAAAAAATTTATTACTCCTCATTTCTTGATTAACTGGTTCATGCTTCTACTCTTATTTTCTATTTTCACCCATGGAAATAACTCAAAAGTTCCCAAATCCAGCTGCATGTAAAAAAGAAGAAAGTTGTAAGTATTTAAGGATCTTCAATGTAACAAAGTATATCATAAAAAAAAGAATAAAAATTTCAATTTCTTTTCAAGACTATGACTGTTACTTTCTTACCATTGCTTGGCTTGTGGAGTGGTTTGTACAATGAATAACAGTATTAGGCATTGTATGCAATTAGAGGAAATGCTCAATTCTTGCTTAATTATGAATATTAACCCAAAAGAATATTTTTAAGTATTTCCATAATAATTTTATTTCTAAAATCATGAAGTCTTTCATATTTCACTCTACTGCTACAAGCTAACACTGAATAACTACTTGTTTTCAGAACCAGGACATCAGTTATTCAGTTTGGCTTTGTAAAATTTGTGTTTATTTATTTTACATTGCCTTCAGCCTCCACAGCATTTACAAAACCTTGGTCTCCAGCAATAGAGCTCCAAAACAGTGAAATAAGATTATCATTAATAATTTCCTCCTCTGAAGAAGCTACCTGGGACACAAACCCAATTAATTCTTATAGTATTTCCCGTGATAGATTTTACTTTTCAAACCCATCCCTTTCAGACCTTTTTCATCTATGGCTTTTATGACATTAAACTGTTCTGTGGACCCATTCTGCCTCAGTCAATTATAGGAAAGTGGGTGTTTTTATTACCTCTACTTTCTACTATCTCTGTCTTATTAGTGCTGCACCTTACTAAGCAAATTTGAATGCAGATTTTGGTGTCGTTTAGCTATAAATAGAAATAAAATAAAATAAAAATCCCCATGATTTTCCTTCATTCTCTAAGTGACAAATGCTAAGAAACAGCCACCTAGGAATATAAGTGCAAAAATAGGGGAGGTTTGTCTGTCTGAGCAAAGTCAGGAAAGGCACTTTGCCCAAGGCCTGCAGCAGCTGAGGGGTTGAGAGGAGTATATGACAAATATATCTGCTTATTTATATCAGTGGGACTTTGATAGGACATTGTTTCCCATGGAAAAAATAAATTTTTCACAGCAGTAGTGAATAGAATATTGTAATGCTAAGTTTCATAAAATGACTAAAGCACTGACACCAGCCATTTCATGAAATGCCTAACACTTTTAGGCATTTCACATAATGACTCAGTGGAACAGTTAAATAGTGTAATAGAATGCCTGTAATTCCAGGAATGACTTTCAGTCATATCGTGAAATGAATGATTTCACAAGATGACTGTAAGGTTTTTATAAAATCTTCGATGGGAGCTGTGAAACAGGTGCTGTAAGCTGGGATTTTGCCAGTCGGTGTTCCAGGCCAAAGATAAATTGTTTTTGTGAAGAGATATCATAGATTTGATGAATGATCAGAACTAAAATGTCTCTTTTGTCATTTAACTTGATGTACCTTTTGTAGAAGAACAGATTTCAAATAATAACAACAACAAAAAAAGAAAGTTATTGCTCCCAATAATTTGCAAGAGAAAATGAACACTGTTACTGTCCAGGAAGCTGGCTGAAATATTTCTGGGTAAATGCATTTCTCCAGAAATTTACTGTTTTAATGAAGTCAAAATTTTCATGAAGCTGTATAACTTTCACTTAAATTTTCAACCAGAAGGTTGTTGAGGTCCAAAGTTTCCTGGTCACTCCTAAAGTGTATATGTGTATGTGTATGTGTGTGATAGGAGAGAAAGCATAAGAAGAACTGCAGATCTGAACTTTCTGAGCAAGAACTAATGGCATGAGACATACTCACTTTTGCTAAGCATATTTGGCAATTTCTGTCTTCATTCCCATGTGGAAAAGCAATTATGTTTAATAACCTAGGGTTACCAGAGAACAGAATACATACCATTCTGTACATTTGCACCACTTAAAAAAGCGAAAATCTTAGTGACATCACTGCAGTAAGACTGCTACTAACATACCTGAGTGGAGATTGCTCTATTTGGTGTGTTAGGAAGTGGTGCATTTTATGACACTATTTTTTAGAGAAAGTGTGGTTTAAAATGTTTTCAATCAGTTCATTAAGAATGTTCTTACCTGTTACTCTGCAAAGGTTGTAACATCAAATATTTTAATCAGTTTCAATTGACATTCAAAAGCCTCTAATCTGCACATATCAAATTGGATGAAACACTAAAAACTTGGTTCTGAATAACTACACCACCACTATTCTCTTACACTAGAGTAGTTGCATTGATTTCAATGGAATTACACCAGCATAAAAGTGGAGTCACAGAGCAGTAAGCATGGCCCCTTGTGTTTAATTATCTCTTAGAAAATCCCTTTTGTATCTTCCTTTTTAATAGGAGTTTCTGTCACAACAGAGAGAGGCAATGAAAGGAAGATCCATACTTTGAATAAGGAGTTCTGTAATTAGTAGCAGGGATAGAAATAAACTGATTTTTTAAAAGGTATATTCCTGGATTAGAATGTGGAAGGTGTTTTTCCAGTTCCATGGAAACAAGTGAGTAGTAAATCCACCAGTCCTTTCATGAAAGAAATTAACATTAATAAGATAAAAAAAGTATTAGGGATATGCAAGAATTGTAGATGATACCTCTGATGGATAATATTTTAATTTGCCTCTGGGTAAATTTAATAGTACAGTTTTACTTTTAAACTTTATTTACATGAGAAAAGGAAACTCTTCAGAACTTGAAACATAATTTTGTCTAGGTAGATATATATGATGTGTTGGCTTTGTAACCAGTTGGAAAGAGAGATATTTATTGAAAAGCTCTTACGATAGTAATTTATATATGCATATAAGAAAAAAATGCCATAAAAGTGACTGAGATCTGTAAGATAAGGACATAATGGTATTGGATCACACCCAGATAACAGAGGGAGCGTGAGTTGTTTCTGACGTTGTCATAACCCAACATTAATGTAGTGTTATTAAAAGATTTCATGTTATTTGTAAAACTATGACTAAATAATGTTAATTTTATATAATATTATTTTCCTTCAAATGTAAAACTTTACAAACAAAATTTATTACTCCATAGCTGTTTGTTCTAAATAAGTTCATTTTACAAGTTTGCTGATACTTCACTGTACCCACTTAGAGTTTTCAAAAGAACTTTTTTATTAGTGTGACAGAATTGTGACTAATGTCTTTATTTTTTGTAAGGTAAAAATCAATAGGTACAGTACACGTATACAGCCTTGTTCACTTTTAAAAGCTCATGTCTTCTGTTCAAAACATTATCGTCCCTCTCCACATCTTACTCTTACTGTATTAAGAACCATATTTAAGATAACCTTACATTTCTGTTAAAAACAAAGGAAAAAAACCAATTAAACCAACATACTTCAGATATTATAACATTAGTGAATTGCATATTAAAACTGTAGGAGAACTTTTTCTGCATCTTTTTTGTTTATCTACAGGGAGTTTTTGTCAGGAAATTATTTACATCAGATTCTTTTACAGATATTAAAGATGATAGCACCATTGTTTCTGTGGGAAAAAAGGTACTGTAGTGGATTTGCCCTTTGAATTGCCTATTTCTTCTACCATTGGCTGGTGGAGTTTTAATTTAGAAGTTTAAACACTAAATCAGAGCAGATAAGTCTCAACCTCAGATACTTAAATTCCATTATAGACACCTAAATCCACTTCTGGATGGGACTACGTGCCTAACAACTCATGCGTATTAAATTTCTCTTGTAGATTGTTCTGCCTTTTCTTTCCTTGAAGCACATAAGCCAAACAATCCTTGTCATCAGACTTCCTACAAATCTT
The DNA here is from genome assembly GCF_000690535.1 of Cariama cristata. Classification (NCBI taxonomy): domain Eukaryota; kingdom Metazoa; phylum Chordata; class Aves; order Cariamiformes; family Cariamidae; genus Cariama; species Cariama cristata. The sequence goes on along the minus strand of NW_009599611.1, from coordinate 40,586 downwards.
CAGAATTTTGGTGTGCTTCATATTGTCTTCCACTTATCTGTCCTGATCATTGTTACTGCCTGAAAGACACCTCTTCCTCTCAGGGACCCTGTGACAGCAGCACTCAGATAGGTCTGAAATCTTACATTGACAGAGGCTATCACTCTTTGATAGTCTGGAGAGTGCGCTTGGGACTAAACAAGGTGTGCTGTTACCCAGATCTAGATATGCCAAAAATTTGTATAAGGTATCTCTTGTCGTTATAATGCCAACATAGTAGACTTTTTACTACTTATTTAATTGGATGAGTGTCTTTTCAGTCTTCTAACTAAGCACTACTATAATTCTCCGTTTATGAAAGCATTACTTTTTTTAAGGAGGTGTCACATGTAGTGTTTGACATGTTCAGCAATTTCTTGAACTCCTCATTCACTCATTTCTTTCTCAGTGAGAAATGTCTCTGTGTATTACACCTCTCATTTTCATCATGCTATGTGTAAAGAAACATAATTAGTACAACACATATTTAGGATAAATGCATGATTGAAACCAGCCATAACAGTAATTAATATTTTGGTGTGACAATAGGTTTAAATTCATAAACCAGGTTTAAATTTATCTTTCAGGAAGACTAGAATTCCACATATAGCTAGTGTTCTAAGAACATAATTATTTCCTATCTTCTCCTGTGCAAGGTTAGTATCTTTCTCACTCTTATCCTACATATCTTGTTCATTGTGTTACTAGGCTGCATAATAGTGCCTCCTTTTAACCTTTCTCCTGTGGGATCTGAAAAATATCCTCTTTTTAGAATCTGGGTCCACCTGCAACATAATCTTCTCTGCTTAGTAGTTTGGCTTCAAGGTCTCTAAGTTAATCTAGGGCTCAGGGTAACGTCAGTGATTAACCAGCTTTAAAGATGTCAATAGAGAGAATTTTGATAATTTTAGAAGCTGAATGATATGGAAGTTACATTAGCTGCAGTTTTTGGGATGTTCACAGAGGGGCTGATGTCTTCTGTGCCTGTTTATATTCTTAAAACCATGCAAAATTCTGATCCTTAGTACAGAGCTGTTCTCCTTAAGCACATCGTACCTGATGTAGCTTTTTTATACCTAGCGAAGTAGTAGATTGTCATCCTTCACTGTCAGGATAAAATGGTTGGTATAAAAAAGTGGTTTGGAGTTCTCAATCACAAACTGGAATATGGGCATTAGGACCCAATTTGTTATACTTGAGAGCCCTAAATGCACCCTGCTGTTTACTCAGGCTATAAATACAAAACTACTGTCTTTCTTGACACTGCACAATAGCTGCTTTAGTTAACTTACAGTCTCCAGAAGACAAAGTGGTCTATATTTAGTTACATTACTTTCATAGAAAATTTTTCTTCATTTTCACTGACTCTGGCAACCACTGAGCACCTAGACTTAATGGTATGAATTATTTAGGCTTGAAAGATTTAATAGGGTACTGCTTTTCCTATGACTTCAGTTTAAGAGAAGGCTCTGATCATGATTACTTCACTTTTCACTTCACAGGAAAATAAAAATGCAAAATGAAAAATATTTAGGTATGGTAAATGGAGAAGAAATAAGTTACATGGAAGAAATCAGTGTTCTGAAGCTCTAAATTAAACTTTTTCAATTAATCTGGAAGACTAGATTCTGTTTACCTTCCATATTGACCGGGTGATATGATCTGAAACAGATTCTGTCAGCAGACTCCAGCTTTTGAGATGATACATGAAAAATTCAGAATAATTTTCGATAACTTTCATCCTCTTCCAGAAGAGCAGAATCTTTTCTGCCTCTTTAGTCTGAAATTTTCTGTTTAGGTGAGGAATATTTTTCGTTGCTTCCATTCCCAGAGGAATAGGCAAGTCTGTAAAAGAAGTCCAATTTCCACTGCCTCTTTGCTGTCATACTTTGGAAATATTTTCCACGGAGGACTGTGGTTGCAAATGGAGAAAGGTTGACATTTCTTTCAAAATGTGGGCTTACTGCTGATGGAGAGAGGAGTTTTACTTTAGAAATGGGTTACTCGGTTGCTCTATCAGTCTGTGCCATAAGTAAAAGACACACCTTTTACAGGTTTGTTACACTGATTTCCTTTTCCGAATAGGGTGTGATAATAGCTTTCTTTTTCTGGTCTAGATATAATCAAATCCCTCAGTGATTTGTGGATTAACTGTCACTACTCTATACCTAAAACATCTTAAAAATAAAAATTAAGATTAATATAAACCACACCTAATCAACTGTCTGCTTCAGGCCCTCTATAGAGTTTCACAATATTCTCTTGTCTATAGCTTGAAAAAGCTCACAGCACCTAAGAATACTGACCTAAATTTCTACACCAACATTTCATTTATTCTGAAGAAAGCAGCCAGTCTAGTGCTGCAGAGCTTTTACAAAATGTTATTGTAAAGTCTAGCCTAATATTATGGAAAAGTCTGTTGTTCTGTCAGTGTATACTGTAATGACACAGAAGTTACTACTCCACAGGTAGACAGTAATCCGTCCACTCTGAAATATTCTGTCCAGCAGTAGTCTTTTGTATGTTAGCTAATTTAGGGCTTAGGTACACTACAGTGTTATCATTAATTATAAAACTGTTTCTGTCTGTATTGATCTCATTTGGTTTAAGAGCCTAACTGAGACGGTAAAATTAATGTGTATGTATCTTCCTTATACAGTCAAATGATACAGAAAGCTATATGACGTGAGGGTAATTCACATTTCAGGTATGTTAAACAACTGCTGGAAGCATCTGTTAACCCCTGTTGACTAGAGCTAAACAAGGGTGAGTAGGCTTCTGGATTTGGAATCCCAGTTAGGTGACATGAATTGAAATCTGTATGCCCATAAGGTTCCCATTTCTTTACTGTAATTTGCCTTTCACATAAGCTAGCTTCTCATACTTCCATTCTTATTGAATAACAGAAGTTCTTCAGCTGACCTAGGAAGAAGCTATCATTCTGTCTTAGTTTTTTCTCCTTCTGGATCTTCATGAAAGGTCATCCTAAAATGCTGTGAATTATGCAAAGTCAACAGAAAAGCCCATTTGACTATCAACTCCAATTTGCAAGCAAGACAGGTTATTGGGGTTACTTCCAAAAATTCCAATGAGCAGGAGTTTGTGCTTATCAAACAGACACCAAAAAATCTACTCCTCAGGCAAAGTTCTCTCTCTCAGTCCTCCTCCTCCCCTCCTGGATTCTCTGATATCTGAGAGAGAGTAATTTATGATGCAGTCCTAACAATCAACAAGCACAAATTCATTAGAAATCTAGCTTCATTATTTTTGTTCAGAAAATTTCTTGCTGCTCCTCTGGAACTGTTTTTTTTATAAGACCAAATTTTTCTTTGTTGTGGTTTAACCCCAGCCAGCAACTATGCACCACACAACCCCTTGCGCACTCCCCCCTGGTGGGGTCAGGGAGAGAATCAGAAGGGTAAAAGTGAGAAAACTTGTGGCTCGGGGTAAGGACAATTTAATAGATAAAGCAATGCTTTGTGTGCAAGCAAAGCAAAATAAGGAATTCATTCACTACTTCCCATTGATAGGCAGGTGTTTAACCATGCCCCAGAAAATAGGGCTTCATCACATGTTAATGGTTACTTGAAAAGACAAACGCTGTAACTCTGGACATCCCCCCTTCCTCCTTCTTCCTCTAGCTTTTATTACTCAGCATGACTTCGTATGGTATGGAATATCCCTTTAGTTGATTGGGGTCAGCTGTCCCGGCTGTGCCCCCTCCCAACTCCTTGTGCATCTACTCACTGCTGGGGTCGAGTGAGAAGCAGAAAAGGCCTTGACTCTGTATAAGCCCTGCTCAGCTCAGCAATAACAAAAGTGTCTATTATCAACACTGTTTTCATCACAAGTCCAAAACATAGCCCCATACCAGCTACTATGAAGAAAACCAACTCTATCCCAGCCAAAACCAGCACATCGTGTTTATGGGCTTTAAAATTAAAATTAATACTGAAATTTTAGCCCATTTTATTGCCAAATTTGTTCAGAAGCAGCAGCATCTACAAACAAATCTATTAACCCTCCATGGAATGAGCAGTCATCTGATCACTCCTGCTATAACATGCTTGTTAGTTGAAATTTTGGATGAATGGAGGATGTTATCCCAAGTACTTTTCTCTCCCCATTAAACTAAGTGCAAGCAGCTACCCTCTGGTTTAGACTCACCAGCCGTACAACCCAAATATGAAAGCCAAATTTGCCAATGCAACTAGAGGTATAGTCATCGAGAAACATGGAAATTCAAATTTGATAGCAAGTTTCTTTTTCATGTAGTATATCAATATGTCAAGAAAACCCATATTTATTACAGAATTTCAGAGGAAAGAGACAAGACCGTGTGACTTTCTTGATTTCTGAGCATTCAGCTCTTTAGCCTCATATATAAACAGTGTGCTAATCATTAATTTATCATGAAATCCAAGAGGGAGGGTTTATTCCTCTGTTAAGATTTATTCCTTTTTCTGTTTTTCTATTTCAGAGGATTTCAAAATAAATAGATGCTCTTCAAAGACTGCAGACAAGTAATCATTTTCTTTTAACGAGCTTATTAGTTTATTGACTTATGTTGAAGTAGGCTTCTCAGTTATTATATTTCATTTGCAGAACATTATTTTTTTAAGAATGATAGGATGATTAGTGTCATATTAAAGTATCATCATTGGCAACACTATAGTTAAGTGTTTGTCAGCATTTACATTTCAGATCCATTTGGTTCAATGGCTTCTTATAAATTAGCTATTTAAAGAACTTTTTACTGCTGGTCCATGAGACTGTCTTTCAACAATTTAGTATAAAATTATTTCTGTAAGTTTCATTAAGATAAAAAAACTTTTATAATTTTTTGCTAATTTTTATATAACCAAATACTATAGTTTCGATTAAAGCCACACTTCAAACAGCATTTTAAAGGAATAAACAATATTTTAAAGGAAAACTTCTAATATGCATGATAAGGATTTGGATAATTCTTGTAACAAGGGGCATAATTTGTCTTTTCCTTTGGATATATTGTGGAAAACATGTAACTTGAGATAACGTAAAAATTGCCAACATCATTATGATAAAGATCAATATATAGTTAATGAAGCTTCAGACAAGTTGAGAGCCTTCAAAACACACACAAGAATAGACTACATTATATTTGGTGGCACATCTAGTCTAAAATGATGCAGTCTTCGTTCCTGACTAACATGTCTACAGTTTCTTGACTATCTGCAGGCAAGAAGAAGAAAATTTTCTATATACTATAGCTGCCTGTCATTCTCATCAAAACAAAGGCAGTGATTTTTCAATGCAACTACTCAGCCATTTGTATTCATAAATACGTTCACTGGTATTTGTATCAAAGGGATAAGGACCCACTCTCCTGGATTCACCTGAAATACTGAAGTACGAGTTCCCACGCAGCTGAGTCAGGTATGACATTCATCACAACTGAGCAACCATCCGCCCAGAAATAAAACAGTGTTTTTAATGTAGACAAATGATATACAGAAAATGGGCTAGTTCTCAAAGCACAGTCTCAATGTATTTTAGTTAGTCATATTTAATGTTGTTCTATGGAATTGAACACTACTACCTGTGAGGTTGTGCTCCTGAAAAGTAGAGGCTAAAGATTTGATAGTAAAGCAATTTTTTCTGGTAAGAATTAATGTAATGAGAGGAACGCATCCAGAGACTTAAGAAATATGCATTATTTAAATGCACAGGTACAGGGTGTATGGTATGGAGGGTGGAGAGGCACAAACAGGACCATCAGGTTTGTTAACTCTTTTTTCAGAGACTGTTATTTATATTTTTTTTTCAGAATTCATCACAGCTTCTTTATCTATGAGACTGACTACCTGTTACAAATCTTTCTGTGAGCATCCTTGTTTCCTCTTTGTGAGAAGTTACATTTTCATCATGTCATCCTCTTAGATGAATCAAGGTCAATCAAGGGTAGAGGAAGATCTATTGACAAGGGTTAGCAGAGCAGAGTATTAAACAAGACAGAGAAATGATGAATAGAGGAACGAACAGCAAAAGCTAACAAAAGAGCACTGAAAGCATGGCCACTTCTATGTCCTTTAGACATAGAACTAAGGCCAGTGTAGTATCAAGGCTTTTTCTGCTCTCTGATGGTGAGCTTAAGGAAGACACGGAGCAATTATGTAATCATTCTTGACGTTGGGGCTAACTAATGATTTAAACGGAAGCAAAGGTGGTTTCTTAGCAAAAGTTGCTTTCTTCTTTTTTTCTCCAAGATGGCATGAATCCTTTATCTGTGTCCAAAGTACTCTCAAGGTCTGAATGATATTCTGAATTATATGTTTGTCCATTTTGTTACTTGCAACAGCTCAATAATTTAGTGAGTGCAATCAGCAGTTTGGGAGATTAGGACCACAGAGGGTTTAATTCTGCTTTACAGCACAATTTAATGAGTTTGCAACTTAACAGAGACCTTCTTATTATAGTCAATGCCTACAGATTTGGAGAAAACATAACATGGACAGCTTCCCAGAGAGTTGGTGGCAAAGTGAATGAATTCATTCAAGTCTCAGAGGTGACAAATAGCTCCTGGTCCATGTTTTACACTCCAGCTGCAGTGCACTCACCACTTATTTTATTTCAGTAGTGTTATCTAACAGCTAATACATTCTGAGCATTCACTAAATTAGTATTGCGGATAAACTCTACAGATGTCTCCAAAGTGAAATTTGATTCTAGGCATGGGCAAATTTGTGCAAAAGAAATTTAAAACTAGACCTACACTACCTAGAGTTTTTCCTATGGTTGTTGTTTGGTTTAAAGAGTTAGATGAATTTCCATATAAATTTATGACAAAATACACTGTAATAAACATTCAAAATTCAAACACTTTTACATTTAATGATCCATTTAATATATATAGCTGTTCATTTTCTAACCAATAACCCTTTCCAAGATAGATGTGCATCAATTGTTCTGTGCCTGAACAGGAATCCAGTGATACAAAGCATGGCCAAATGGTTCTGCCCCACAAAATTGTGCAAATTGACCTAATTTTTGCATCTATTCTTTAGGGAAGTATGATCCAAATGACAACAAAAATGGCTTGTCTCTGTTCTCTGCATAGGAAGCCTGTCAAGTCCTAATGAACAGGACTTTGAAACCCCCTACTCTTTGCCATGTTTTTTACCATTCCTTTGCAGGGCAGCATGATGAGGTAGTTGAAGGATAGCTGTGCCTCCAATATAAGAGACACCTGCTACAGAAAATGTCACTGCAACTGCTGAGCTATGGGTTGCAGTATAGGTGTGCCTAGGAACAAGCTGTTCCTGAATCTTTCTTCACTGTCCCCAAAGCCATTCTTTATAGGGCAGAAGTTTCTGTTACCTCTTGACTCTGCTTAGGCTGGGTCCCAGACTGGTTTATCCCCTATGCTGCAGCTTTTTCATAGGTATAATGTCAGCAACAGCACCCTCACAAACTGTTTCTGATGATAGAGTCATCTTCCCTACCTAATAAAAAGCAATTAAAGTTTTGGCACCTTTTGGATTTTGTAATTTTTCTTGCACATGGATGTAATCTCTTTTTATCATGTCCAAACTTCACTCCCATTAACCAGTGATTTGTTTTCAAGGTAGGATTAATTTCAGGACCCTAATTTAGGCAGACAAGACCCTCTCCTCTATTCTTTCAAAGGTATTTTCTCCTTTAATTTGCCCACAGGCATGTATTTAGGAGGAATGCGCCCCTAGAGCATTAAAATTTTGGCACAAGTTAGTTGCCTAGGCTAGACAGATTTGAATGCATTCTTTCAATTATTTTCTCTTCCTTTTCTCTTTCTCTAACAACTGTCTCTGTAGGCAGGCTTAACCAGCTGAAAAATGTAGTAGAAGTATTGGCAAGAAGACATTGATAAGTATATATAATAAGATAACTCTTCTATTTTCCATGAAACCCACCAATAGCTTTTGTTTTCTGGAAGACTGATATTGTCCATGCAGCCCACTCATAACTAAATGAGTAAAAGATTTACTTTTAAAAGTAAAACAACACACACAAAAAACACTGCAAAACATGAATCTCTTTAAAATGCATGCTTGGACTAGCCAGTGTAGCAAATACGAAAGTGTAGGTGAAAAACATGCCTTTCAGTCTCTATTGAAGTAGCGTTCAAGTGCTACGCATCCCTGACCAGCTTTTGCCAAACAGATCCTGTGAAGCTACTTACCGCAAAGCTTCTGTTTGCCAGCATTGTACACACCAGTCAGGCTCATTCAGTCACTAGCTGTAAAAGATTAATTAATATTTGCAGTCTTGGTCATGCTACAGGTATAAATCTGACATCTGCTTTCAGGAAGAGAAATACTTAACAGGTGCTGCTTTAGATACTGTGCAGACACTAGACAATACTATTATTTGGAGAAGAGCCATTCTTTGGAAATAGTTGTGACTGGTATACTGTGGCATTAATTCAGTCTTTTAAGAACCTGTTTATATGCTGTGCTCTACGAATGAGAAGAAGTGCCTGAGAGTTGTAAAATGTGTTTTGTATTTGCATGCTCTGATTCTTTTAGTTCTGCATTTTAAGAATATTAATCACCAAGAAATATATCTTACCAGCAATTTTTTTCGGAACTGTTACAGTACACATGAAAACTAACTTTGAAATTTATTTATTAACATTCTCATTTCAAAAGGAAATAAATAACAATGATCATTTCAGCTGCTCATTTCCCAGGAGACTTTGGAAGCCAAACAATAACACATTCATTTATTAATGTTATAATGCTCTTGGAACATAACACAGCCCTGCCGAATCTTAACTCTAAAATCCCTAATTTCCCCAGGTATACAGTTGGAAGAAAAAAAAAAACAACACCCTAGTAGGTAAGAAATTAATTTAGAATCAAGGAGATCAAAGTTCTAGTCTCAGTTCCACTGACAACTTAGGTATTTAAAATAAATGGAAAGAATCCAACAGAAAAGCCAGTACAGTTAACCTATTTTTGCTGGTAGTGTTGGAATGTGAATCTGCATGTCAAATAAGTTCTCTAGCTTCTGGGACTATCTGAGGGGAGAGGGGCTCTCTTTGCTTTCTATTGAAAAATTTTTGGTTCATCATGAAACTGGATGGGAAATCTTCCAGATTTCTCAAGAAGTTTCATTTCATTAAAAGCAATTTCTTTCCCAGATTTACATTGTAGATACCCAATTAGTCCAATTCAGGATTTGGATTTTACATATCAATATTCTCCTGTCTCTCATCATAGAAAGCTCTACTTTTTTTTGGATTTAGTGACAGTGAACAGAGACAAGGCTGAAGTATTCAAACCATTCTTTGCCTCAGTCTTTGCCAAGAAAACCTCTTTGCCCAGGCCTTTAGAGAAATGATTCCAAGAGAAAAACAACCAGCAGTAGATGGGAGTAAAGTCCAGGATTGCTTAAGATGACTTGACCCATACAGGTCCATGGGACCCGACAGCCTGCATGCAAAGGTGATCAGAGAACTGGCTGATGTCCTTGCAAGGCCATTCTCCATCTTCCGAAAGACCAGGAGTAAACCAGGGGAGCTAAAGGCCAGCCAGCCTCACCTTGGTCCCTGGGAAAATTATAGAGCAAGGACTCTTGGAGCACATTTCTGGGCACATGAATCAGAAGGTGTTTGGGACCGCTTGCCATAACTTACCAAAAGGTAAATCATGTCTGACAAACCTGATTGGCCCTGAAGATCAAATGACTGGATTTGTGGATGAGGAGAGAGTCACAGATACAATTTATAGGGCAACATTTTGGACGTGGTCTGCCACAACATTCTTGTATCCAAACTGGGATATTACAGTCTGTATGGGTAGATAAATAGATGGGTAAAAAATGGATGGAATTACCAAACTCCATGGTTAATGGAGTTTACTCAAACTGTAAGTTGATAAGTGGAGTACCACAGGGGGTCTTATTTTGGGATCTGTCCTGGTTAATCTCTTTATTAATGACTTGGAGGAGGCAACAATATATACTGTCAGTCAAGTTTGCAGCTGACACCAAACTGAGATGACCTAGTTTACTTGAGGCAGACGGACCTAGACAAGCTGGATGAATGAGGAATAGGTACCTTGTGAAATTCAGCAATGACAAATGCAAATTCTTGGACCCATTAAGGAAGAACTCCTTGCAATAATACAGGTTGGGGACTGATGGTGGGGAGCAGCTCTGCAGGAAAGGCTCTGGAGGTCTTGGCAGACAGAAAACTAAGGATAAGCCAGCAGTACACTGGCAGCATAGAAAGACAAGAGCCACCTGGACTGTATGATCAGGAACACAAAGAAGGCATAGGAGTACCACAGGAGCTGGAGGCTTCCTCCAGGTAAGGGCATCAGGAATGCAAGTCAGTGAATTGGGATCAGAATCATCTTGGTGAAGGTTACCAGGGTCAGAAACTACCCAGTGATGGTTGGGCAGGTCCATGATGACTAGAAAAATCCATGATCAAGCCAAGAAGTCCATCCACAGGTTGAGGTCTGAATCAACAGGGTCTATAGGGGTCCATGCATGGGCATGGCTGAGCTGAAGCCTTGGCCTCCAACCTGTCTCACTGAAGATAAGGATAAATTCTTTCCTGTGAGGACGGTGGAAAAGGCTGCCCAGAGAGATTGTGAAGTCTCTTTCCAGCCTGAGAAGTTTTCAAGACCCATCAGGATAAAGCCCTGAGCTGCCTAGTCTGACCTCTAAGCTGACATCTGAGCCAGATGTTGGACTAGATTTAATTTGATTTTTTAAACTATCATTTTTTATTTTTGTTAAGATTTGTGAATGCCTCACTGAGGATGAAAATATACT
>NW_009599611.1:18652-29740 GCF_000690535.1 Cariama cristata | reverse complement strand
GAGAAAAGAGATACAAGAAGTACGAAAACCGTATCCCACATACAGCAGAATCAAGGTCACCATTCTCATGTGATATACCATATAAAATGCTGAATGATTTTACCAGCCTCAGTGAGTAGGGGTGACAAAAGCAGAGTCAGAGGCAAACAAACAATATCTCAGAAATAGTTTGAAGACTAATTTGAGGCACACTTTCAAGTTTTCTTTGTACTATTATATTAGATCCACAACTGATCTGACTCAGTTTAAGGTCTTTCGTATCTTGTTCATTACTTGTCTGCTTAAGAACTGTTTTAACAACATCATCATGACAGTTATATAGTTTCATCTTCATGTTTTTGGCTTGCTTTTGTTCTATTTTGAACAGTTCTCTTTAAAGCTTTGAAGATCTGGTGTGCCTCTTCTCATATATTCTCTCCATGTTGAAATACTATATTACACAAAATCTATAATTTAATATATTTTTTTTTTTCTTTTAGACAGCCAAAACTGTTCAGCATCCATTAGATGTTCTAATTATTTATTAGTTTGGTACTTTTGTAATTTGGCTGTGAACTTCTTAAAGAAACAAAAAACTCTGGTAAATTAGCGTTAAAATTCAGAGTTCTTTTTTAAAGGACAAATTTTCATTTTCAGATGTGCATGCCGTGGAAAAGTATTCATGCACCTTCATTATTTTTTATGTGCAGACAAGCGAATTTTTAGAGATTGCAGAGGAGAAAGGTATGTCTATAATCAGAGTAAGTATACTGAGGCAGTACAGAATTTTCCCATTTTAGAGTGAGCAACAGGAACTCCTGAACTTCTGGAGCTTTCTAACAGGCAAAATAAGTGCATCTGCTGTGATGTCCCCTAAGAAAAAGAAGGTTGTCTTTTGTCATGAGGTAGCTCCAGGTAACTGTAGGATGGACCATGGCACGCTGCTTATCTTCCTAAGAGCTTTCTTTATGTGGTCACTTAAAAGCAACACAGAAATAAACTACAGATTCTCATAAACAATATTAAAAGTAAGTGCATAATCTACTTACAAATTTCAAATTTATTCAGCATTAAATACTTACTGTTTGAACTTGTAGAAGACAGAAAAAGGTGATTAAGATACATCATGAATGTGGTGATTAAGCATATGAAGGCCAGCTAATAACAGTACATCATGCACAGTTACATCTGGATTTCCACTTATACAGATCTTCAAGTCGGATACTTTGATTTCTGATAAATATATCAAGTTGATTAGTAAGTGTTCTTAGGTGCAATTATAGGAAGAAATTAATGCAAATTGCAAAGGAAAAATATTTTTGTTCTTATTGTGTTAGACCTTGAGTTATTGTCAGACATGTTTTGTTGTTTGCAGAAAAACAAAGTAGATTTTTAAAAATTGTCAGCTGAATCCTTGTATTACAGATCTAGCTTTTAGCAGACCATCTTTTAAGAAGTTATTAAAAATTATTACTGACGCCCAAATAGTTTTAATTTTGGTGTTTTGATTTCAGAGGTGTTCAGCTGCAAAGGATCCATTCTTTAGAAAGGCTAGAGCCTTTTTTTTCTACTGAAGATTAGGTTCAGTGTGGCTACACCAGATACTCAAATCCACTAGCTGCTTTTAAAAATTTGTGTGTGATACTTTTACATGATAAAAGTCTGTACCTAACTTTTGAGGAATTGTTAAATTTAGACCATGCATATTTATGCATCCATGCTAGGGCACTGTACCAGGACCCTGTATATACCAGATCTGAGAAATGGGTCTCTTTTCACTTCTAATCAGTACTCTGAAAACAGTAAAAGGGCATTCAATTCTTAATGCAAGTTTTTATTAGAATGGAAACTAGAACAAACTAACTTTGTTAGAGTAAAATGGATGAATGATAGTAAAATTAATGACTTTACCCCAGATTGCAGGAACACTATTCTGTCTTCCAACTGTCCATAAAAATACATCCCTCTTTCTGTTATCTTTGATGTGCTGCTTTTTTTCTTCCCTCTACTTGACTCAGAAATACCTCAACCAGCATTTCTCCCATAGGCTACCTCCTTGCTGTGAATCTCAGACTGCTTTTTCTCATTATACTTAATCTAGTTTAGCAGTCAGTCCTCACCAGGAAGGGTCTTCTCCTTCTCTACTTTCTTCCTATTCTGATACAGTATTCCCTTTTCCCCTTTGCGTTGACTTTAGTGTTCGTCTGGCACCCACTTCAGTTTAGCTCATGATTGCTAGAGCAGACACAGAAAGGGTGGGAATATGCAGCAGGAGGCAGAGACTAATCTTTTCAGCAGCAACCAACAGCTGGATTTCAATGTGAAACACCTTCTTTGCCATCCCTACACTGCACACCAGAATTTTCTCCCAGTGTGAAATTTCGGTTGTTTTCAGGAAGGCATCACCTCCCCGCCTCTGCCCAAGTGCTTGCATCTGACCCAGAGCACAACAGCCAGGACAGAACTAGCAGCCAGCCTCTCCTCTGCTGTTCATCTAGGTCCTTTCAACAAAATACTGACCCAAAAAGATTTTTCATATTTGCCTTAATTTGGAAAAAGCAAAAGATTGAAACAGATGTCACATTGTCTTTTCAAGAGCTAACACAGATATTTGGTTTTGCATTTTAACTCACTATTCTTAATATTTGCTATCTTTCATTTCGTTGTTACTACTTTTCAGCTTCATACAGAAAAAATTCCAATAGGATCTGAAAGTAACATAGAGAAAGGTTGTTCTTTTAAGCTGAGGGAGTTTTCTGAGAGGAAGAACAAATACAAACACATTTGAATTAAGTAGAAGGGTGGCTACAGTAACGAACAGGAATTTCAGGCAGTCTGACAGACAGCCTGTGTCATAGAAGGACGCCTGTCTTTCCAAATTTAAGAAAGAATTATAGCTGTTATATAGGATTTTTGAATTATTTTATGCCAGTTCTATAGCAAGAACTTATTTTTCAATTTTATTCTGATACTCTTTGAAGGAAATAACTTGAAACATAGCACACAGCTGGTCGACTTCTTCACTCATCTGTCAGTCAGGAGAAACACCACAACATTCTGTCTTCTCATAGCTGGAATAAAAGTGACAGTGATATCCCCTTTCTTGATCCTCTGTCTGGGAAATGAAACATAGAGCTGCTTGCCTGTAGCTAGTCAGATGAGACAAACTAGTGATAAACAGCTGGCATGACATACACATTTACCAGATATTTAGAGAAAAAGGTGCCTTATATGCCTCATATAAATATCTGTTTAACTTTCATGCTACTACATGCCTAAATTATAGTTTAGGAAGTGGTTGTTCTTTTAGTAATTTGATCAAATAATTGAAACTGGTGAGGCTTTTCATCTGTGTAAATTTAGGCAAATCAGATTGGCTTCTATGACACAAATCTTGACACTCTTATAAGCAGACTTCCATTCAATTTTCTATTGATTTCTGCAATGAAGTAATGCTCTCCTTGCATGGTTCTTAGTGTGGGACAAAGCCTTAATCTTTAATGTATTCCTGTGTGAACACACAGAGCTGTAACACCTAATTGGCATTCATACTGGAATTCTGTCTTTACGTGGCTCTCACTCTGGATATGTGCTCTCCATTAGCAACATTACCTGAACTTGAATTTACTTGATTTGGACTCTTCTTAAAAGAGTTTTGACCCAGCTGGAGAAAGCATGCTGTAAATATTGCTTAATTCTGTTGGGAACATATTTTTCTGATGAAAACTTGGGAACCTTGTGGAAACAGTGATTGACTGTAATTACTGAGACCGTAAAAACATTTAAATTTTGAAGGACAGCTTTTTGGTGCACAACACTTAAAGTCCTTTCTCCCCTTCCTTCCCATGGATGTTTTCAGGAGGCATTGCAAAATAGTAATTAATCATCAGGAGAAGGATAATACCTAAATTTATAAATAAATCTTTTAGGAAGAGGTGGATAATTTTTCTCTATCTGGTAATTATGAATTAACCTATAAATTCAGTGTAATTAAATGAAATGGTAAGTTTCATATGTTTTATGAATCCAAAGCTATAGACTGAATGAATCATTTTGTTTACAGCCAGACAGACACGATAATCTCTGTTTATCTGTAAGTTGCCAGTTATTAGGCTCTGAGGCAATGTTGGAGTGTATGTTTTTGCATTTCCTTAAACTGAATTTTCATGTTTGCTGAAGGCACTGTAACCTTGGTTTTAAGGTGCATTTCCTACTAAACTGTCTGCTCTGCAATGTGTTCATAGTCAGGACAAACCTTAACATTTTCACCTATATGCAAAAAATTCTCTGTTGCTCTTATTTGAGCAAATTTTGGATGTCAAGTGTGCACAGCTGAATTTCCACAGGTGAGAAGATGGCACAGGAATGTTGCTAATACAGCTAGAATATCTGTATTTTAAAGCTCTTCCACAGACTTCATTTTTTACCTAATGAAGTGGCCTAATGACTCTAAATCATGGAAGACCAAGTGCATTCTCTGTCACTAGCAGTATTAAAATCACCTCAACATGAACATTGATGGGAAGTATTGCCATCTCTTTTATAGATTAGATGAGCAGAAAGGTCTCTTTTTTGGATTTATAATCCATGAAGCTAAAGATAATAGAAGTTTTACAATGTAGAAACTCAGGATCTTAGTAAGAGTTGTTTTGCTGAAGTCAGTAGATCAGATGACACAAAATCTTTCTGACACAGTTCAGCAGAACTTGAAGGAAGCTGGGTTTTGATTGTGGGGTCGAAATGACAGGGGAATGCAGACAGGAGTTTTATACTTTTAAGTTCTGAGTTGTTTTATTTTTTTCAATTCCTCCTACTCTCCTTTGGTTTCCCTTGACATTGACAGGAGACATGGAGGAACCAATTGACTTTACTATGCATAAGCTATTCCCCTGCCTGAAAGGCAGTTGCAGGGCTGTAAATGTTCTATTTGTTAAGCAGATGGATCTGTAAATTGGTTTTAGATATTAGCAGTTGCTAATTTAATGGGAGGAGGAGAAAAGAATAAAAATACCATAACATTTAACATCTCTGAAACATTTCAGCATCTATTGTTCCTTCCACTCTTTATCTGAAAAAAAAAAAAAAAAAAAAAAAAGTGGGAGTGGTGCAGATGGTGATCTGTCTATAAATTGTAAATGGATGCTGCTTCTGCACTCTCTGCCACAGTCATTCTCTTTAGTGCTGGCATGTTGAAAGACAGCACAAATCCTAGTTCCTAGGTGCCTGGCATCCTAGAGATGTCAGATAATAAGATATATCCAGACTCACATGGTAGCTGGACCTTTTAAACAGGGAGACACACTACAATTATATCTATTTAATTATCTATCCTTGTGTATGTGAATAATCTAAATTAGTCTAGCAGCCTCTTTAGATTTCTCAATATTTTAATTAAGGTGTTTGAATGTATATGCTATTTTTGAGTGATCACCTGCAACACTTTTTATCTTTCAAAGATCAAGAAGTTTTCCTATTATGATTAACTTTATGTCCATAGAAAGAAAGGAAAGAATGAGCTCTCCACACTCAACAGAGAAAAAGAGGCTTGATTATTTTCCCTATTTCATTGTTTCTCTCTTGGTTCAATTTCAAAGTCAGTAGGTGAGATATAGTGATGCTTTATTTTCAGAGTTTGGTAAAAGTGAAATTAGAATATTGTTGCAGTTTTAAGCAGAAGGGTATTTGAACTCAAGTAGAAAGCTTGCTGGATGAAGAGGATACCTCCTTTTTGAGAATCTGTGATTTAATGTAATCATCGACGAACACATCTGGCTAAACAAAACACAAAAAGCAACTACCTAAGCTGCACTTATCCAGAATCAGGCAATTTTTTTAATATATGGTTTTATTGCCTGTAAGCTTTCTGGAAAAGAACTGAAAAGGCATATAAAGGAAAAATCAATCTTGATTTCTGAAAAAAATTTGGATTTTTAAGCTATAACAGGAAATTTGTATATTATGGTATTGCAGACAAAGAGAGATAAGATAGCTGCTTAAAACTCCTGGTACTCACTGAGTCAACAGTTTCTAAACATAACTCAAAAACTCAAAAATATTTTGTCTACTTGAGGTTTTTTTTCACAGTTGATAATGAAAAAACCCCACAACCTAAGTTGTTATAACTCCATATGACAACATGTCTCAATCCACCCACTAGTAAGAGTTGCTTTTGTCTTTCTTGTCATCCTCACTATTTCCTACACTGATTGTGAGAGGAAGAAAATCATCTCTACCTTTAAATGGTCTGAGAATGATGTCTGGTTACAAAAGAAGATTCCCTGTGTCTCTTGTGAAGAGGATGTATGTGGATTGAAGGTGCTACTTCAGTGAAAGCTGAGACATTTTTAAATTCTGATTAAGTTTTTCCATCATTGTCTGTACTCATACTGTGTCTGAGGGAAGCAATGCTTGCTAGTTCCTTATAATTTTCATGCCAACATAAACTGTGCTTTTGATTTTGTAGCTGAATGCCTATATGGTTGAAAGTGATAACAGGCAAAACAATCTAAAGATGGTCTAGGCTGTAAGAACAGTCATATTCCCGATGAATTGATATGTAAATCTAGTTTCACACCTAAATTTAAAAAAAAAAATTCCTTGCCTTATCTGAACCTTTGTTGCTTCTTTCTGCTATGTGTGTTGTAATTCAGTGGTCATTTAAAGTCACTTTGTTATGTTAATTTGTTAAACTGGGTTATTGCAATGTAACTACCATCAACCCTCGTTCCTAATAGTCAGATGTGCTTATGATGTCTTCCTTTAATATGTTATTGGCTTTTCACAATTTATTGTCACCTTTGAATTTGCTTTATTTCATGTCTTGCAAAAGAACAGTGCCAAAATGAGCTCCAAATTCAAAATACACACTTTTCCAGCAAGCCAATCAAATAGCAAAGCATATTAAAGTAACTTCAGAGAATGAATAATAGCAAAGCTGCAAACAACAGTATACTCTTGACAATATTCAGTCTGTTCTTTACAGAAGTAAAGTATCTTTAAATCAAAGATGCCATCAGCTTCAAAAATAGTATGTTTTTTTTTTCCAGAAATGAAAATTGCTGCAGAATACATATTATGCAAAGATCAAAGCAGCTTTGAAAGCATTATAATAATACATGCTACACATAGAATTTTAGAAACAATGATTTGCAATAACTGTTATATTTACTGAATTAACCCAATATCATATGGTATTTTACCTAATTTTCCTGCTGTCACTGAATAGAATGACTGTGTCTGACGTGTGACACCACACTTAGCAAACCTGTCAATGACAACACCCGATTCAATACCATATAGCTGACTATTAGTTGCTTTTTCAAAAATATCCTAAGATTAAATTTCTTAACCAGTTACACAAATGTTACAGAACCCCACTTGTCCTGAGGTAGAATTTACGTATGTTTTCTGTAAAATGATCAGATGAAAAGTAACAGAAAATAGGTTTTCTTAAAATGTTATGTAGCTTTTTAAAAGAAAAAAAAATCGGAATTATTGAGTGAGAGATTATAATAGAAAAATTTATAACAAATCTTCCCCCTCTTTCTACTACGTCTTTTAAAAACAGGTCCCTTCCTTCTCTTGTGCTCTCAGTCAAGCAAATTTCATGGAGTTTTGGATTGCAACAAAACTTCCCTGCAAGGTAATGTCTTACTTCCATCAGCCCATTGTCTTGGGGTCCATCTGAAAGTCTGCCTCTTTTTCTATAGAGATTTCTCCTGGTTTTTATCTGTGCTATATTTTTTCAAGGTACTGATTCACATTATATTTAAATTAGTCACTTCAATCCACACTGACAACATTTTAAAAGATATTGGGATGTTCTTAATTCACATTAAAATCAAGGAGTTAAATACCTGATAATCTTCGAAAACACAACAGTTGAATCATTTGGATTCCGAGTATTGGGATCCAAGATAAATTTGGAAAATGAAATATAAATCACTTGACTACTGTTTATCGGTGCTAGGCATAGCAATGCCTCAAAATTAGAGACCAGCTCAAACCAAAGTTAAATGGCAAGGGATAAAACAAATTTCTTTCTCTTCACATTTCCCTTCCCATTTCCCTTAGTCTTACCCAATATACTTCCTTACGCCAGATAAGCAATTCTTTGTAGGTTGGTGAATTGTCTTGGAAAATATACATTCTGTAGGAACAACAAAGTAGTTTCACCAGTAGAATATGTATTGTCAGTCCCTGAGACTGCACAAATCATCTATAAATTATACTAACATTATATACTACAGTATATACTAATGCTAATATACTAGAATGTATACTAATATTTTTATTTAGAAGGTAATACTGTTAGATACTAATAACCTTGAAGCTTTTTTCTCTGGGATTCTACAGCGAAAGAGCTGCATTATATGAAGCAAAGTATTACAGCAATTTCTGCGAGAACCTTTTATTTTTAAATGCACCAAACTAAAACTCTTTGCTTTTAACTTCTGCTTCCTGTACCTTTACATAAAATGAAAACATTTTAAAAACAGACCATTCTATACTATCAGGAAAGCAAATGTTTTAGTATAGCCCTTAGATACATGAATATTTTTATACATTCCTCTGTTTACTGCCATACAACTTTACATTATTAATTCATAAAGTGCCCTGCTAAATCAGAACTTCAACAATTATTAGTGTCAGTCTTAACATATTCTCTGCCTGTTGTTTAATTACTTGATTTTGTTTGACTTTATTCACGAAATAATTAGCCTGAGAAGCATCTTATTATTGCCAAGGCATGCATTACACAAATCTTCACCATTGAGTAAATATTGCATTAGTGAACATTGTAACATGTTCGCTATCAGAACTACTAAAAGCAAGATCTTCTTGAGACTAGCAATTTCCCTTAAAAATCTGTGTTTAGTTTGCCTGGTTGCATAATATTTTCACATAATTTTTGCTGGAGCATAATTCTCACTGAAACAGAAACATTCTTCTAAATTGAAAGATAGATACAGAATTTTCTGAACAGTCTTTTGAGGCCCAAGATCCGGGCAGATTTTCAAATCTTTATTTTCAGAGAGTCAAATCAGTATATTTCCCTTCAAGTTTCTGGAGTTGGGATCAATATATGAGAGAAAATATCATATAATGGAGTATAATAGCTAGAATTATAACTAATTTATTGGCTGAAAGGCTCATTTATTTATATATTCATCAGAGAAGCAATTTATTTGTTCACTAATTTTTTGTCTCTTAATAGCTCTTTGTTATTAGCTTATTGTTTGTCTTCTGAACTTGCAAGATTTCTTATCCAAAAACTATTTGAAAGTAAAATTTTTCTTCCCTTCCTTTCCTTTTAAATATTAGGCAAGCATGTTATTGCAAATTCATGTTAGATATAAACATAATTTAATAACAGCTGAGAAAATGCTGCGTACTGTAAATTGTACCAAAGAGAGTTCCTGTCAACGACTAAGATTTCTAGATGTCTTTGACCCTTATTTCTTGGAAAAAAAACCCAAAGCCCACAAAAAAACCAAACCTCAAATGTGAAACTGTAATTCAAGGCTTAATCCACACCAGGTCAAGTGGGAAGAGGACGGATGAATCCAAGAAAGAATGCTTAGCCCTAGAGAGAAGATGTTAATTCTTCCATTCACTTGTGCTCTCTTGACAGATGAAAGGGTGAAACCAATGGTCTCCCCAGAGAGTTTCAACCATTCCTTCTCAGTTGGATGAGAAGTATAGTGGCCATGACAGGTGATCAGGGAAAAGTGTGAGTACCTAAAAGAAACAGAATAAGAGAAAGTCCTGGATGTAAACTAATCCATACCATCAAATTATAATACATAAAAAAATGCATATACATAAAGTACTTGGAATATATGGTATTTCTAAACTACCATATGATTTTTCCCTCTTCTTCTATCACTTTTTCAAATCAGAAAATCCTCTTCATAACTGCCCAATGTTACCTTTGAATTGGATTTATAATTTTATTTTAATCGATTAATTACATAATTCTGAAAATAAAGCTTGGACTACTTGGCAAAAATCTGTTAAAAATGTGATTATGCTTATCGCGCAGCACTGAATAGAAAGCACAGTATTGTGGTGAATCAGTTTTGTATGTCTATTATTTATGTCTATTATTTCCTTCTGTTAGTGGCATGAGACATTTAACTTTATGATGAACCGTGTTACTGTTAATAACAGGAAAAAAAGATCATCAAAATCTCTGCATAGGTAAAAGTCCAAAAGCTTTTATAAAAACAATGACGTATTATAAAGAAGGTTATATTTTACTCAGCATAAAAGGAAATGCAGTAATCTGTGCAAAAAAACCAACATAATTTTCTAGCTGGTTTTGGACATCTTTGACATAATGTCAGCATCCAAAATGGACATGCTACAGTCTGCACAGTTCTAATTATCTTTTAGATGGCTTTGCCTGGTATTGATTGCTGAGCATAGTTCTCAACACATAATAGTGATTTAAAAGGATAATTCCTGATTAGATCTGTGAAATATTTATCTTCACACCTATTACCCTGCCTCTTATAATTAAATGACGTGATGTTACATTTGCACGGAAACATACATCAATAGAAAGCATAAACTAGGTATTTATAGAAAGCTACTCTATATTCACTGCTGTGATATGAAACTAACAAATAACATAGGAGCCTTATGCACACTCTTTAGTGCATTCAGTGCAGATCTGGGATTTGGGTAGGCAAAACAGTGTACTTTTGGGTCTTAATTTGTTTTATTTCATGTTTCTAATACAGAATGACAAATGGAGGGAGCTCTTTTGCACATCTAGATCTACTACTTTCAAACAGCACACAGTCAGAGTCCTAGTTTTACTGAAGGGCTGATGATAGCAAGGTGGTTCATTGGCCTCTGCCATATTTTTTCTGGTTCCCAAGTATAAGCTAGGTGTAGAAGCTATAGTATAGTAGCTAAGTATCTAATTAACAGTGTCACTTAACAGCATTTCTCAGGGAGATAATTACACTTTGGGCAGAGTTACTCTGTTCTCTCACCAGCACACTGCTATTGAAGAAATAATTTGGCCCTTTTGTTCCTGTCTGTCTTTCCTGGGTTTAATAAGGATTCTTATCACTGTGTTATGTTTACTCTTTCCCC
>NW_009599611.1:15105-18624 GCF_000690535.1 Cariama cristata | reverse complement strand
AAAAATAATACAAAAATTGTTTTCAATTAACAAAAAGCAAGTGGCAAACAAACAAAAATACATTCTGGCATATGAAAGGATGTGACATTTAGCCCTGAAATTTAGCACAAGAGACAGGAAGAGAAAACATTTTTCCTCAACTATGATGTAGCAATGCAAAGTTTTTATGCATTTGCTCTAGTATTGCATCTTTTTTGGCTAAAATGGTTAGGTTGGTGACAAACTACTCCATAACCGCTGTAAATGCAATCACAATTTTCTAATTTCTTATTCATCAGGTTGTCCTTGTAATGGTTTCCTGTTTCTTTTTCAACTTTGATAGAAGCTTTTGGTGAAATAAATAAGTTCTGAAAGAGAGCAACTGGATTTGTGCTGCTTGCCACAAGAACGCAGGAATACTTATTTCAATACTTCAACATGATCACTCAACTACACTGTCAATCACCGACTCATCAGTCAGTGCCTCAGTAGGGGCCACAGAGAGTATATTTAACATTTAATTTTCATTTGTTTCTCAAGAACAACTATGAGACCCCGAATAATTTATACAGAAGACTGAGTGTCATGTTAATTTTCTGATCTGCTCCCACACAGGAACTAGGAAAATTTCCAATTCTGACATAAAGAAGATAATAGCACAATTAGAAACCACTGTACACCTTTTTCTTTATCACTTAAATGAATTGTGGCCACCTGGTGCTTGTCAGATTCAGCAGCAGAGTAGGTCCTTCTGGAAATTACTGAGAGACTTTTGGAAGAGACAATAGCATGGAGTAGAAAGTCCTTCTTAGAAAGTCTTCTTGTCTGCTGAAATCAAACATTTTTAAATTTTGTAGTGAGGTGCAGGTAGGGTTAAACTCCTGGTTTGTATGACCGCAGTAGGTTTTTTTGCCGTAGTGCTACTAGGAAACATTCTTATTCCTCTATCTGTATCTAGTGGAGATAAATAAGTACGATTCTTGTCCTGCTTTACTGTTTCACCCTGAAAACACATTTCACTTTAAAGAGTACAGGTTTTACCCTGAAAAGGATTGTTTTCCTGAATTAGCTTTCAGGTTGCAGGTGTGAATTTTCTAACAATGTGTTTGTCTGCTCACTACGAACATTCAGCAAGTTTTTTATCATACATGTTTCTTATAAACTCTCAGCCAAACAAAAGTGAATGCACTTAAATATTCAAAGAAATGTTTGAGAAGATCACATTTGGCGTTATATCTTTGGCTTACTGACTTAAATACTCTCTACACTGTTAAAGGAGTCCTTACACTTAGTTCTTCTGTCTCAACAACACTGCCGCTTGCAAACTATTTTCTGTTTAAACATATCCCAAAACTGTTTCACATACAGAACTATAATGGTCAGTTCAGAGAGCTGTGTTTTTGACCTACTGGCTTCAGGATGTGAAGAAGGAAATTAAGCTAATAGAAAACCATCTTTTCCTCTGCATTTATCCCTATCCTGAAGATGAAATGACTGGTTTCTATCACAGAGTAAACTTAAGACTGTATGTGTTCATTTAATTTGAAGACAGGGATTTCACAGACACAAATTGGTCTAAATGCACTCTGTAGTGCATATACAGGGAATTTGACATATTCTGAATATATCACATTTGCTAATCTTCTTTGATCACCTGTGCAATAGATGAGCTAAGCACAGTATCCCTGCACAGACTGCTGCTGTTTTGCAACTTCATCTGACACATCCTAGATATATTAGGCCTGCTGTACAGTTATTATACGAACAGTGTAATTAGTAGGAGAAATGTATAGATACATTTCAGGCTCGACATTAGAACGAACTTCTTCACTGTTAGAGTCGTTAAGCATTGGAATGGGCTCCCTAGGGAGGTGGTGGAGTCACCATCCCTGGAGGTATTCAAAAAATGTTTAGATGTGGTGCTTCAAGAGATGGTTTAGTGTGCATGGTGGCATCAGGTATACGGTTGGACTTAATGATCTTTGAGGTCTCTTCCAACCATAATGATTCTATGAGTTCTACCTGGTCAAGCTTGGTTTGTTTGTGAAAGGAAAACATGCCAATGTCAGAATATTGTGATCTTCTTATTACTGTTACGGTACTAATACCACCCAATAGCTACATATCATTATGGTAGCACATCTTGGCATGCCACAGTTTCTTAGACAGTGCG
Source organism: Cariama cristata (assembly GCF_000690535.1). Taxonomy (NCBI): domain Eukaryota; kingdom Metazoa; phylum Chordata; class Aves; order Cariamiformes; family Cariamidae; genus Cariama; species Cariama cristata. The sequence goes on along the minus strand of NW_009599611.1, from coordinate 16,472 downwards.
AAATATGTGTTGTACTCAGTTTTGGAGTTTAAGATGTGATTAGGTCAAATGATTAAGGATAGAGAAAAAATAGAGGTCCTCCTGATCTCTCTATGTGCTCGTTTTCCACTGTGTTCATAAAGTTAACCTTAAATGTAAACTCGGACTCAGTGACAAATTTAGAATTTGGCCATTGTGATGCTCTCTTTAGTCCCAAACCTTCTGTATCTTTTGGAGGAAGTGAAAAAGAAAACACAAAGTTGTTATTTCATTTTCTAATACCTCCCCCAAAACTCTGAAAGGTTCAGATAAAAGGTTCCATTTTGGCTCTGTATTTATTTCTGGACTTGTAGAGGCACTTGTCATAGCCCTGAACACTGATCAGAAATGAGCTAAGAAAAGTTGACATCATGGTGAAATTAAAGTCCTTGCCATTTCTTGACAGAAGGTGACATGCAAGCTAATACATTTCTTTCAGTTTACCTGATGAAATTTTTCCAGACACTGAGGATCCAGCTCACAGGGAAAGTCCAAATTCAAGCTGCTTAAGTGAAAAGAAAAATCTGGAGGCGAGCTGTATGAGTTATTGTAAGAGCATGTGTGTTGCCAAAGAAGTATTTTCCATCAGTTGGTTATATTCAACTGAGTTGTTTCTGCACTGAATCTTTTATAACACAGGACAAAGTTGGGGGGAGCCTCTGGGATAGTTTTTTTGTTCCTTCTACCATTTTTTTGTTATTATTTAAACAGAATGCAAGGTCAAACAGCGTGATTAAATCTTACTCAAATGCCACTACGTCCTTTCTTCTTTTGCCGATGACTTCCTGGGACCCTAGTCTCTCCTGCAGGGTGATACAAAGCTCAACATAGAAGTAAAAGAGAGTTCCTTCCTGTAGGGAGAAAACAGAGCCCCTGGAGTGATTAAACCTGAAAGGAAGAAATGAAAAACAAATGAAAACTTTTCTTGTTTTAGTTGAACTTGTGACTGCCAAGCAATGTTCTTTGGGAATTCACTATTTCTTTGATTTTTCATAAAAGAAAAATGAAAGAGAAAAAAAAAAAAAAAGAAAGAAAGAGAGATAAAGAAAAAATATATTTAACTTACTAATATATTTATTAACACCTTCCTCCTATTCATTAATGAAGGAATTGTACTGCTAAGAACCATACCTCATGGAAATCTATTCAAAATAACTCAAATAAAAAAAAGTGGCTGAAATTCATGATATGAGACATTTGCTTACTTTTATAGTACAAACAAATTATGGTCAAAGGGACAATAACTTCTGTTTTATTCTACCAAATCTGTATTATTTACTATTGTCACCATTTAAGGATGGGCCGGCTCTTAAAACGGGCGGCAGATGCTCTCTTAAAACGGGCGACAC
>NW_009599611.1:11953-15063 GCF_000690535.1 Cariama cristata | reverse complement strand
GTCCCGGACCGGACTGCCCAGCCGACAGGAACCGGATTCAGGAATGCACGGATCGGGGTCGGAGGCAGGAGAGTGAGCAGAGTCCCACAGGGATGCCGGCCATGAAGGAAGAGAGCAAGACCCTCTTGTGATCCCTTAGCTTTATACTGAGGATGACGTGGATGGGATGGAATACCTCGCTGGTCAATTTTTGGTCACCTGTCCCGTCTGCACTATTCCGCAGGTGCGACCCTTTTACGACACTTTACCCGCTTTGCAAAAGGGGGGCCAGCAGTGGCCTTGGTTCTCATGGAAATAAGTATAAACATGGGCCATTCTGCATACCAATCCTACTGATACTTCAGTAGAAACTATAAACATCGAGCATTATCAGGCCTGAAACGCAGACAGTGTCTGAAAAACATGTAGCTGTACTTTTAGAAAGTGCAGTTACTTAGAAGGGATTTGATGGAAAGAAAAACTTCTGAAAAGAGAGAAAATAGCCCTGTTTTAGCCAAACCAGGACAACTATACATAGACATATATTTTTTAAACTAGGAGTCCCAAAGAACTTATTTGTAGTAGCTATTTATCACAGACATAACTGTCAACAATACAGAAAAATAGAATGGTTATAATAAACTCTACAAAGGTTAAATAAATAAGCAAGAGGATAATTATATTTCACACATTTAAAATAAGATTTAATTTCAGTTTTTAAATAATATCTATTTTAAAGAGATGTAACTGATATGTCTAGCCTAATTAACTCTAAAATGGATCCCCGTGGCCAAAGTAGGGACACCCAAATTTCTTCTTATTCTTCTTTTGTTTCATTAATCAATAAACTAGCATAGAAATGGAGGACAATAAACACAAAAAGCTAATCAAACACATTAGCTTTAGAAAAAAAAGAAAATTTGTGAGTCTAAATCTCACGTCTAAATATTTTGAACATGGTTTTATAGAATCATAAATGTGAGTCAGTATTTAGATATTTAATTAAAACCAGATGGAAAATCACATAATGAGTCACAATCCAGAGAACACATAGTTCAACACGTTTTCTCTAGGATCACCTAGAGCATGTTGCTTAGGACTGTGTTCAATTCTGTTTTGGAAATCTTTAAGGATGAAGACTCCACAACCTCTCTGGGCAAGCTGTTCCAGTGTTTGGTCACCTTCACAGGAAAAAAGTGTTTTCTGATGTTCAGACAGATGTGTTTCAGTTTGTGACCATTGCCTCTTGTCCTGTCAGCCCACACCACTAAGAGTCATCTAGTTCTGCCTTCTTTACACCTGGCATGCGGTATTTATATTCATTGGTAAAAAAACTCCTGAGCCTTCTCTTCTCTTCTCTAGGGTGAACAGTCTTAGCTCTCTCAGCTTTTCCTCACAGGAGGGATGATCCAATTCCTTCATTGTCTTTGTGGACCTTGGATGGACTCACTCCACTATACTCATGTCTCTGTTGTACTGGAGACCGTAGAACTGGATCCAGAACTCTGGATATATCTCACCAGTGCTAACCAAAGAGAAAGAATCGCCTCCCTTGACCTGCTGGCAATATTCCTCGTTGTGCAGCCCAGGATACCTGTGGAGCTTCTTATCTGTGTCAAGATCTAAAGATATAAATAAATTTATTCAGAACTTAGGTTTGTCTTGCCCTTGACACAGTATTCAGGAGGTGTTCTTAATTTTCACTGCTACTCATGACCTCTACAATATTTAGAGATATTTTCTTCTCTAATACTAAACTGATTTATATGACTGAAAAATGGCTTACAACACATCTGTTTGGCTGCCTAAATTAGGTACTCATATGACTGCTCTCCTTGGAAGCTGGAGGGTAAGAATTATGTTGTCCCACAGGTGAGAACAGGAGGTGTATGTAGGAGGTATGTTTGTCAAGATCTTTGTTTTCACAGTGCCTTTTGTGTCATTAACCTTAAGCCTTCAAATACTATTTTAAAAGTGAGGATTACAGTTCAAAGCATAATAAGAAACATTAACAGTTCATAAAGAGTCCCTTCTCCATCTGAAAGAAATTAACTTCTACAGAAATACCAGATATATGTAGTGAATACTTACTTTTTGCTAGCACTGTATAATACCAAGTATTCATCTGATGATTTGGCTGAGAGAATCTTGGGCTTTGCCCCAACTTGCTTTAGAAACTGAATGAACATGTTTCATGCTAGACTCATAGTGTTTTATCTTCAGTTTTGACCCTAAGTTACTGGAGACGACTGAGCAAACATATGATGTAATTTTTAACTCTAATGTAATCATACTTCAACTTGAAGACTGTGTGCTTATTACTGCTTAATTACAATTTCTAATGCATAAATTCAGTCTGAACAGCAGATCTGTGCAAATTCACTGTTTTTGATTATTATTACTGGGTTCTGTTAGCCAGTGGGTTTTGTGCTTACATATAGTTTGTAAAAATAAAATATAAAATCTTAAAGTTGTTTTTTTAAAAGGTATGTGAGCTGTCAAAGCCTTTTAAAGTTACATGAACTATTAACATAGACATTCCAATTCAATGAGATTATAATATTTTGTCTGAAACACAAGTCATGATATTTGATGTCATAGAATACATAATGAAGAACAGCTTTTAAATATGTAAGGTTTTCTAGGGTAGGTCTTAATGTTTAGATTATTCTAGTGAACTTACTTTGGTTTCAAAGACCTAAAGTACAAGTTTAAGAAACTATTATTAGGTTTACACTATAACTGCTGAAAATGTATACAGTTTTAATATCTCTGAGAACAAGAAACCTGTTTTTTATTCAACCTTTCAGGTTTCTACAGATGTCCATATCTCTTCCCTTTGTTATAGTATTTTCTTGCCAATGCTTTACAAACAGACAGTTTTCTAAGTATTAGAAACATCCTAATGTTAATGAAATATTCTTAAGTTCATCATGCTTGGAAGGACACTTCAAATAAAAATGGTCACACATGACTTCATTGCATTTAGAGAACCAAACAGTGTTTTTACTAACTCTAGTAGTAAATCTGTCAGAAACCTTACAGCTACAGCAGAGGTACTACAAAACAACACCTAGGTAACTAAGCGAAATGTAGGTGATAGATGTCTTAGCTCTATATTTGTATTTTCA
>NW_009599611.1:0-11922 GCF_000690535.1 Cariama cristata | reverse complement strand
TTTCCATAGCTCTGAAATTTTTTCCCATTTGAAAATTAGTTCAGCGAAGATGTCAGAATACAATGTGACTGAAATACAATCAATATATTTTTATTTCTAAGGAAATTATGCTTTTCTGTGGACAGATGTCCATAGTTAACCAAGTTACTGATAAGTAGCAAGTTATATTATGTCAGGTGAACAACCTGTTTCATGAAGTAAAACACCCAAATTTTTAGCTTATGGGCTAGCAGCTTTTGCTCAGTTACATGCTTCAGTTGACTTAGACGTAAATTGTTATGCTGTAATAACTGGTTTACTATCATCTATGTTAAGAAATATGCCACCATTATACTTAACATTGATTTCAGGGGAAGTACTTGTGCATACTAGATACCAACAGCTTTACAATAACTCATTCTTAGTAAATCTGAATAGTTATTACACTCTGAACTCTTGTGAAAACAAAGATAGCGTGATTGAGATTGGAATAACCATCAGCTAATGTATCAACACACAGTAAAGGGAAGACATAATTCAGTTTTATTAAGCTGTGAAAGTATCATATGAGGTTAAAAAAAATCTGATGCAAGAATAAATGTAAAGTTCATGAATATTTGCTTGCTTCAGTACTTACAGAGAAAGTCTATTAAAGGGACTCTTCTAAGCTGGTGTCTCCGTGAGTGACCTTCTGTTTGCTAAATTCTGCCCCTGCAGAAGCAGGGTCCAACAGCATGCACAGTATTAATTCCAATTCACCTATGCACAATATTAGTTCCAGTTCACCTTCACCACAAGTCCTTATGTAAGGGAATATTTGTAGGAAAGTACCATATTCACTTGCAGTTCATTTTTATCTGCAACCTGGAGGGAGATTTGTTGCACCAAATTAAGTGAGGAATTTTATTTAAAACATCTTCCAACAGATATTGGAACTGAATTAAAACAAATCTTGACTTAAAACATTTCAAACAAAATTTATACATATGTTATAAGGAACTAGAATTGCACAAAACAAAACACTCCTGAATTTGTGTCTTTCATGTTAGAGTTCAAGCCATAAGTCAAATGAGAGAAAGAAATTGAACTGATGTAGCTCCATTTATTTCATCACTTACCACTGGCCCTTACTACTATGACTGTGTCATATTATGTTATGAAAAGACTCTCTAACAGCCATGAAATGTAAGGAATTTCAGTGCATAGAATTTAAATGGCATCATTTTGCTCTGGATTTGTTTGCACCCCTTATGGATCAGTTTTTATACATGGTCATTGTCTCTTGTTAGTGCTCCAAAATGCTCAGGGGAGCCTCAGCATGGATGACATATTCTGATAAACAACAGCACATCAATGCTGCTGTCTAAGCTTTCCAATACCCAAGGCAATGACTCCTCTGAACTCACTGACTATGAACTCACTGGTTGAACTCCCATGTCTCAGTATAAAACTTCTAAGGGAAATGTGGAATTTTTGCAAGATAATGCTGCAAGGTCCGTAAAGCAAAAATGTCAACAAGAGCTGCTGTCTTCTGTCTGGACCATCTACTTTAAGAACACTCTGTGCTTGGCTTTTTCAGCTTTCCTATGTTTTACCAGAAGGATTAGTCTACTTAAATTCTACCCTAGTCTTTATTTATGCAAAATTAATATAAATAGAGAAGAATGAAATGAGATGAATGAAAAGAGAAAAAAACTTCATTGTTTTTGACTGTTTTGACTAGCATGATTTTTGCCTTAGACCAAACATGGGAGTTCACAGCCTGTTTGCAGCCAAAGACAAGGCAATAGACTTGGCTGCCTCTAGGCACCACGCAACATTGACAGGGACAAAAGCAACTGAAGGTAGTATTTTAAAAATGATAATTTGAAAAATGTTTATTTTATCCTATATAATCCTACATTTTTTATTTTTCTACCTTATGAGCATAGTTTTCCCATATTGAAGGGTATTCAAACCTCACCTGAAAATACTATTCCTGACCTTTAACTCTTTTGTCAGCACGCTGAGTACAGCAATAAGCTTCTCAAGGTCTTCCTTTTCTCCACATATCAGCTCTGATATGCTGCATCTCATGAAGTCACAGAAGGTTTGAGGCTGGAAGGGACCTCAGGAGGTCATCTAGTCCAACATCCTTGCTCATGTACTCTCACCCAGAGTATGTTGCCCAGGACCATGTCCAGACAGCTTTTGAATACCTCTAAGGATGGACACTCCACAATCTCTCTGTGCAACCTGTGCCAGTCACCGTCACAGTAAAAAAGAAGTGTTTCCTGATAGTCAGGTGGAATCTCCTGCATTATGTATTGATCCCTGGGTCAGTATTGGTCCCTGAGGTACACCAGTAGTTACTGATCTCTGACTAGACATGATACCAATGATCATTTGGACTCTCTGGGCCCAACTGTTCAGCTGATTTTCAATTCATCACACTGTCTGCTCATCCAGCCGATACTTCAACAGCTTATCTATAACGATCTTATGGCAAATAGTGTCAAAAGCCTTAGTAAAGTCAAGGTAGACAATATTAACTTGTCTGCCAAGTGAGTCATTTCATCCTAGAAGCTTCTTGAGTTGGTCAAGCACGACTTCCACTTGGTGAAGCCATGCTGACTGTTCCTCATGACCTTCTTGTCCTTCTTGTGCCTGGAAACTGTTTCGAGGGTTATCTGCTCCATCATCTTTGAGTGATGGAGTGATCAGTGTGAGGCTGATCAATCTATAGTTCCTTGGATTGTCTTTCTTGCCCTTCTTGAAGATTTGAGTGACATTTGCCTGCCTCCAGTCTTTGGCCACTTCTCCTAACTGCTACAATTGATCAGAGATTATTGAGGATGGCCTTACAATGACATCTGCAAGCTCCCTGAGTGCTCATGGGTGCATTGCATCAGGGCCCATGAACTTCAGTATGTTCAGTTTGCTTAAGTATTCTTAAATATCTGTTACCTGGGATCAGTCAGCTGTAAAAACACACAAGCTGTGAGAAAGTGTTGTGGGAGGTTCATCCGGTGTCTCTGTCCCCTTGCTTGGTTGCTACATTTTAGCTCAGGCCCTTGCCCTGTGTCCTTGTGTGAGTTTTCTTGCAAATGTGCCTCTGTTCAGCATTGCACCTTGCTGTCCCTGACTTGGCGATACTGACTTGGCTTCCTGGCCTGATCTCAGACCTGCATTGTCACTATGGACATGGTTGGCAATCACACAAATGTTGGTTGACTTGCTGGTCCCTGACATTTCTCTTCATAAACACTTCTCTTTACCAGCCACCTTCAAGATTTGTAAAGCTACTGTAAACAAATCATATTCTCCACATGAGAGAGAAGAAACAATGATGCACTGAAATAGTCTCCTTTAGTAAAGCTTGGCTAGAGGTCTGAGCATTCAAGTACTCCTTTTCCAATCCTCTATGGAAAAAAACCAAAACAAAACAAAACACAAAATGGCCATTCATGAAAAGGGTCAATATTTTCAAACATTCAGATGTCTAATTTAATTGGTCAGTTTTTTGAAATGTGTAAGTGAAATGACATCAAGCACTGTCCCAGCATGTAATTGAACAGTACTACGAGAGATTTGAAATTCATATTTTTTATTCGGGTGTCAATTACAGTATAATGCCTGATTTGCTTGAGTCAGCAGCAAAGATTATCTGCCTGGAACTAAAGTCATATTGCCCTTCTCAATCTAAAGGTACTCAGAGATACTACTTGATGAAAGAGAGTATACCTGGTTCTTGATGAGAAAGAATAAGCAGCTGTTGTAACTGTGAATATTCTACACAAAATACTAAAAGGTCATTGTGATTTGCTCCATTTTGTTATGGGAAAAAACAGAAGCAGAAAAAGACAAATAGTTTGCCCAAGGTCATCTGGCAGTTGCAGATCTGGAAATAAGTTTAAGCCTTCTTAATCTTAGAAAAGGTGAAGAAGACAAGATTAGTCTTTTTTATGGAATTCTATGTGTTGCATCTTCATTGGAACTTTTCCTGAGATAAAAGAAATTATTTTTTTTTTTTAAAAAAGGTATTTGTTAGCAATTAGGCACAATGATTTCCCCACCGCCCACCTAAACATTCTTCATACTTCTGAGTACTCAGGAATTAATTTTTTGTGTTTCCTCTCAGGCATTCCTTTCTGAAAACACAAGATCAAATATTTTTTTATTTATTTTTTTAAAAAGCTTACTATATTTAAAATATTTTTCCATTTGACAGGTAAGCTGTAAGAAAAATAGGTTATACATGTGACATTTTTATAAAAAGCTCTTCTTGTGTATATAGAAAAGTACAGCCAAAGTATCTGAACGGAGTTTACCTTTTTATCACTTCCTTTGTATTTAGAAGCTCAAATTATAGTGAGTTATAATGTGACATTATACAGCACTCACTGATTTTAATCAGACCAACATCTTTACCTTTATTAACAGAAACATTTTCTTTACTCAAGATAATCCAAAGAAGACAGTGCCTCAGGAATTGAAACAATTTTTGTTGCTGTCCTTCAGTACTTTAAAAAAGTATCTGTTTTGGAACTGCTGAAGAGAATACTTAAAACCATTGTCTGAAAAGTGATATGTTTTGGGCTTTATATAAATATTTGGGCTTATTTTTCAATCTAAAATAAAATTATTTGTTTTCTTGTCTGATCCTATTTCTACTTCCTTTATATTAACTGCTTATTCTGGTTTCCTTCACACACCTAATCTCTTTTCTCTCATACTTTGTTTTTGTTACCATAAGGTTAAGCTTTTCTGTGCAAGAGTCAATTGAAAATGTGAATTTCTTTCAACCCCAATATCAAAGACCACGAAGTTTCCATTCTTCCAGGCTTCATATTTTCATGACAGTCAAGTCCAGTATCATAAAAAGAGCTGTGAAGAGTGTAAGATTTTATCATGTGAAGATGCTTGGAGACATGCTTTTAAAAGCATGCTCAGGACTTTTGCAGTAGGATGGCTATGAACCTGAGGTAGTTTCAAGCAAATGTCTGTGTATAGGTACTACACAGCACTCCAGTAGCAAACCTGATGTTGTTGGGAAGCATAACATTCACATATGGATTTATTAAATATTTTGCCTATGCAAACCATCAATAAAGATGTCTGATACATCCAGCATGCACTAAAGTACTGCTGTCTGCATGGGCAGTGTACATATTTGGGATTATTGCATGGAAATTCCAGGTGAAAAAAAAGGAGTTAAATATGTTGAAGACTTCAATTGCTAACTGCAGGAATCTACTTGCAATCCTGAAAGCCATGGATGACACCAGTTTCCAGGCTGCCTTCTCAAAAATGTGTGTCAAGTTCCTAACAAGCTAGAACTCCCTAAGTCTGAATAAACTGTACATTGAAATCAGCTCACACAACTTAATTTGAGTTTTGAGTTTCTCTGACATCTTTATTGCTTTTTTCACATGTATCTCTATATTCTCTAAGCAAACAGTTTGCTGAGTCCTACATTCTTCAACATTTGTCTGCCCTTTCTGCTGGTAGCATGCTGTGGGCTTGGGAACATTTCTTAGATCACTGAGATCTCCAGGCTTCTCTAATCCTGGAGTTTTTGAGTTAAATACTACATGAACACTAGCCTTGCAAACTCTTTTTATCACTGCTTCCAAATGAGAGAGTACTACATATTCATTTGTTCTCCAAAGCCATTGGTGGATCTGTGAATGTGCCTCCAAAAAACTGGAAGCAGGATTGCCAATTAACAAGAAAAGTTAGTCAGAGTTAAAATGATGAAATAAGGCACACTAAAAATATTGGAGACAAACGATCTTACTGCAAGGCTAGTCAAGGATAAAAGACGGACTCTGAGTACCAGCAGAGAGTTAGGGAAAAATGTATTAAGTTGATAATATTAGTCAATAATTCACTGAATATGTTCTGATGTATCTCAGTTTCCAATAGAAATTTGTTGTGCAAATAATTAACAAGCAAATAAAAAAAAGGATCCCAAAAATGTGAAACTGTAAACAAGCAGCTTTGTCAAATAAACTAATTAATACTCCTTGTGTCATTGTGATTTCAATGACAATAAAATCTTCATTTCTTACAAACAGCTGAACTTCAGGTCCTTGGAGAGTTGACTCTGGAGAGGTTCTGATGAGACCTATATTGTACATCAGTGTCGTGAAGTTAATTGAGCAGTTACTGGGAGACATGCAATAGTAGGCAAAGGTTTTGTTTCTGGATTAATGTACAACTTGTGTACTGTTACTGGCAGAAATATGGGCAATTTTTCATGGTGATTAGGCAATGAAACCATGTAGCTAGTCATTGAAAGGTGAAAGTTCTACCCAGCCCTTCTTTTTTTTTCTTAATAGGGAAAAAGGAAATAAACAGACATTTTCCTATCAACCTTGTATTTAGAATTGCTCACTCAATATAGATTTCAAAGGGGCTTGAGGAAAATGCCTCGTGATGATCTATATTTCACATCAACCCTGACCAAGTCCTAAATGATTCTTCTATAAGACTTACACATAACATATTCCTGGTCTCTTAATTAACATTAATAATGATTTCACACCATGGCATAGAAAAAATTAAAACCTGCAGCTTCTCCAGATCTGTGTGAGACCTGTGGTAGCAGGTTGTTTTCATTCACTTCAGTTTTCTGTTTGAACCATACTATACAAGGTATTATGAAATATTAAAATGAAAAAGTAATAGGACAGCACCGTTCTGCTTTTTGTTCTATTTAAAGCTCTTGTGTAATTTTCATTAAGCCAGGCAGCTTACAGAAAGGAAAGAAAAAAAGACATTGCTCATGTTGAGATTCTACAATTATTTTTGTTGACATAGTTTTCTCACTTAGGTTCTAATTAACATGAAGGAAACCATAAATTTCCATAGAGGCTAAGAAGCTAATAGGAAATTCTCTGAGGATTCTACCAAAATAAAACATAAATGTTCACGGGGTGAGAAGTGTTACATTGCTGATGCGGATCATGCCTACCAGATCATGTAAGTGTTCATCATAAAGCATGGTGAGTTTTACATTCCCAAAACGACAGAGACCGCTTTTAAAGATATGAGATAAAGTATGATTTTGGCTTCTTGGCCTTTGGGAGTCCTTTGTTGTCTTTTGAATTAATTACACCGGTGCAAGTCTGTTGACAAAACCAGCTTCACTGAGCCACGCATGGAATTGCAAATGTTCACAGAACAAGGCTTACGTTAGTAAAATACTTTTATTTCCAATTGCTTGATGTGATGAAGTCATTCATTCAGCCCACGCATAAGTGAGTTGACCAAATGAATCTCAGGTATAAATGAGCATAAATCAAGTTAAATCATTGGCACTGCACTCACTTACATCAATGCTGAATATTTCTCAGTCTATCAAGGAGTGGTTAAAGAGGGCTCAGTGTAAATAGCTTAACAACATTGGTCCAGATAAGACGAGTAGCACACCATTTTATTACATAGAACGCTGAGAATACTTGTAAAATTCTAGGTTAATGCCTGAAAACTCATAAGAAAGCATATCTTTTTCCTATAACCAATAGTTTCAGAGGCATTATTCGATCTTAAGAACACAAGAAAAAAAAAATTGAATGCCTTTACAGTTTGTTTTCTCTATACTCAAAGACTTGGATTTGTAAAAATAAGAACTAGTGAATTATATGTCTTATGGGTTTATTCTAAGGGTGTTTTGTTTTTCAATTTTATGTTCTTTATTTGCTTTGATACATGCCGAAAATGAAAGCATCTTCGTGCATGCATTATGCTGGTCTGAGAAATTTTATCTCAGTATTTAGAGAACTGGGCTCATAGTGGTGGAATTTCTTTTCTTCACAATATAACAGCATCTGGATGTAAAATTATAGAAACAGGTTAATGAACTGTTAGCCTTGTATATGGCATTGTGTTAGCTATAGCAAATCAAATCTGATGTAGTTGACATCAAAGTAAGGTCAGCACGATTGCAAATATTTTTCCTTAAGTCAGGGAAGGTGGTAAAAGGAACACTATTCGGTCTTTTTTTTAAAAAAAAAATAAATCTTTTTTTCCTCTACATATCAAAACCTGAAACTAAGAGAGGCTTCTACTGTGCTTTATGATAGGAACAAACAGTGCAATGGAAACAATCTATTTTGGTTCCATACAGGGAGAGAAATCCTCTATGCATGTTAACGTAAGAAGCATATATCAGTCCACTCTACAGTTTTTCCAGATGACACTGTTAGATGTTTTCTATTACTTGGTGAGGGAAGCCAGTAGCTGAAAAATACATTTACATTATTTGCATTGAAGAAAGTTTCTTCGTAATATTATGAAGAAATTACTACTTGTTTAATCAAGTCTTAAGGGAGAAAGCCCTAGACATGATACTATACATAAAGATAACAACACTGTTTAGCATGAAATATTCATTCTATTAATGCAAAGTGGTAAGTAAAAGAGAGGAAGTCTACCATAGTAGAGGGGAGGGGAATTCTATATAATGTATATGTCTACAGAGACAAAGTAATTCCACTGTACGTGTTGAAAGCAAGCTCCTCTCCACAATTAGAGAACCTTTCCGTTACAGCATGCTGGTTACCAGACTAGAAAGGTATACATTTTACTAACTACCTAGCAATACAATATACTTGAACCCCAAAACAGTGGACTGGCAAAAAGTTATTGGCATGGGGTTATGTGTACAGCACCGACCATCAGTGGCAGCTAGGCACAGGTTGCCACCTCTGCAGTTAGCAATGTGCCAGCTTTTTATGCAAGTGCACTGGCAGAGCTGAAGGGGAAGAGAAACATACGTTAAATCTGCCACAGGTAGCTCAAAGATACACTGAGTGAATAAGTTTGCAATATAGGCAGAGCAGTGAGGTTAATTTCTTCCTCAGCGGGAAGAGGGGGTTCAAGACACAGAGATGCTCACATGAGAGGTAAAGTACATGTCTGTGAGAGGCCCACGGGAAGTCTCACAAATTCTCCTGCACAGGGTGCCTAGTCCATAGGAATAGATCTGGCCATGTAGATTCACAGCTGTGGCAGATGGCAAATAGCATGCCAAGACACCACAAGAGATATGCTCCTGCTATAGATTGCATTCATAGACCTTTCTGTCTACGCTTTTTTCTCACTAAGATTTCAGGGAGTAGAGAGGTACAGCCGAGGAGGTGGGAGTGAATGAAGAAAATATGGCCACGATATTTCAAAATTAAGTGACTGACAAAAGTTGCCAACTATTCTTTCGCTTCTAATATGTGTTCAAGAGACAAGCACAGTGTTTTACTGTTCCCTGAGTCTTGAATAAAACAGAATACAATCAGCTTGCATCATAGCAATCTTCAGTGACATTGCCTTACATCCATCATGATTATCCTTGCATTATAGATCTGTGTACAACAGCCACTTATAACTCACCAGTCTAGTGAGGCTGTTTTCCGTGATTCTTGTGTGAATGTTGGAATAGGGAAAAGAACTACAAGGGCTGCCCATCACTAAAGATACTAACAATTACTATTTCTTTTACTTTAATTCTCAGATCAATCCATTCTTCAGTGTCATTTTAAGGAACCTGAACAAATAACATATATCAAACAACTGTCAAGGTCTTTTTTTAAAAGGCTGCTATTTGTGAGACTCCTTTTCAGTTTAAGTACAATCTTGAAAGCAGTAAGCCTGTGTTGTAATTATTCTTCTTGTTGGGATTCCATAGTCCAGCCAGCCTGTAAGCAGATAGCCCAATAACATGTCTCTTATTAACTATTTTGTTGGTTTTGTTTTCCAAAACCATAAAAGAAAACATTTGAGGTCTATTTCTTCATATCCCTTGTTATCCTATCCACTTTTAAAATGCATTTGCTATCTGAAGTAGTACAAATTGTCTTGGTATAGGAATTTTATTGCAGACCTTGTAGTTTCAGTTCTCCTCCTACAAGTTTACTTTCATAATACAATTTATTTTTTGAGATGCAATATCTCTAGTAACTTAGAAATGTGTCAGTTCTTAGAATGACAAATTACTTTGTAGCACTGATACATACAACATTACCCTAATATTGTGTGAGCAAATCAACATTTCATTTATTCTAGAGCACAACCTCATTTATGTTTGGACAGAAGCTGCATAGTGGTCAGAGATATCCTCTGAGGCTTCTTGAATGGCTAAAAGAGACTTTTGAATTTCTTCTCACCTTTCTGCTAGATTTTTGTTGTGTAAACATCTATATCTGAGCAAATTACCTTTACTGACAGGGTGTCCATATATAGATATCTATATTACAGGTGTTTATGTTGATTACATGTTTATATTACTGTTGAGGTGTTATGTTATGTTGAGAGAAATCTGTTCTCTCTTCCTGATCTCCCTAATTACCTATATTTTTAATCTATTAATGTGAACTTTGAACAATCATTAGTAAGTCCACCTCCTCTATAAGAAATCATAGTAACAGTTCCTGAATTAGAGTAGCCACAAGGCTGTTTTTTCACACTGAGTGTAAGGTATTCAGTTGATCAACACATCTCTTATGAACGTACAGGTCTCCTGCTCATCTGGACTACACACTGCTGGCTTTTACTGATATGATATGTATGGAAATACCTACATCCTCTCCTATGTTTTTATTACTTCCTAGTATTCTTTTTAGAATTTGGTGACAAAATAATACAATTAGCATTTCAGAATAATGTAAATCTGCCAAGAACAAGGTGGGAGACAGACGTGCTAACCATCATTGATCTTCCTGTGAAATAACCGTAGTGATTCAGTGCATCCTCTGCTGCAAGCCATCCCTAGCTGAGTAGAAAAGGAGGGCTTGCTGTGGAGAAATAGGATTTAGATTGTAGACTTACAGACACTAAGAAAGAAATCTTAGAGGCAGACAAAACTGAGAGCAGTTTTGAACAGAAATTTGTTGGGTTTTTTTGTGGATTTCTTTGCTGGTAATATCTGAGCCCAGGAAGAGAATAATCTCAGATCCTGCCTACTACAGGAACTGTGTTTTCAAAGTGTGTTAGGAAACTCATCTTCCATGACAGATATGTTATGGAAGTATTTTATTTTCTCATTTACTTGTTTATCGGTGAGAAATAAGGCTGGATTTTGGAAAGAGAAAAAGAAGCATCAGACTCCTTGCACTAAGTTAGGATCTTCTGTGCTTTCCCTTGAGTAACACCTACAAGTCAAGACATCACTGCAACTTGTGCTATTCTATCCTGTGACAAAGTCAATCTCTGCCCAAGAGGACTGCAGTCCAAGTCCTCTAATCAAAAGATGATAGCGTAGTTGTTGGAATGACGACACCCTATATTTCATTATCATGTTTCCTTTCCTCACTGTATACAGTTGTGAGACTAAAATGTACACCTGTACCATCTCCCTGCCTAAAGCAAGATCCACTATAATATTGTTTAACCCATTCTTGAAAGTCTTGAATGATGGAGCCTCTACAGTCTCCTTGGGCAACCTAATGCTTCAGTGAAAAGTATTAACGAATCTCTCTCCTGAATCTTCCTTGCTACCATTATTTCTTGCCTTGTTCTCCAAAACACCCTATTGCCTTTTCTCTTCACAGTGGCTTTTTACACAGCTAAAGAGTTTTATCATGCAGTCTCTGAATTTTTTCTTCCTTAGACTAAACAACCCCTGTTTTCTGGTTTGGTTGGTTTTGGGTTTGTTTTTAGTTTGGTTTGTTTTGGTTTTTTGTTGGGTTTTGTGTTTAGTTTTGGTTAAGGCAGTTGTGTTCTCTACCTTCCTTACCATTAGCAGTGCTTTCTACTGAAACTTACCCAGTTGGTCCAGACTGAATACAGCACTCCATACTGGTCTTGTTTGAAATATGTTTATCAAAGATGTACCTCATGTTCTGTGGCTTCTATATGCTTCTTTATAAAACCAACTGATGCGGTTTAACTCCAGCCGGCAACTAAGTACCACACAGCTGCTCACTCACTGTTCCACCCACGGTGGGATGGGGAGGAGAATCAGAA
>NW_009599610.1:0-2384 GCF_000690535.1 Cariama cristata | reverse complement strand
AAGCCGTGTGGACAGTAACGCTTAGCAAACCATGAATAGCCAATGAGCGCGTGGACAATGCATGGCACCAATCATAAGCTGAGCTATCACATGTTTGGAAAATGCAACCTGTATATTAAGGGCTACTGCTTGCTAATAAAGTTGGCTTTCTTCTGATCATATTGGTCGTGCGAAGAGTCCGTGAATTCCGCATCAATACTGTGAGAGACAGTATCAAAAGCTTTACTGAAATCTAGAAAGTTAGTAATACTAACAGGTCTGTAGTCACCGGGGTCATGTTGCTCTTCTTGAAAATTGGGACAAACTTTGCCAGCTTCCAGTCAACTAAGACCTCTCCAGATTCCCAAGAGTGATGAAAAATCTTGCTATGACATCAGCCAGCTCTTTAAGTACCCTTAGATGAATCCAATCAGGCCTCATACATTTATAGGGACCCAGCTGGAGCAGCAAATCCTGCACAAGTTCAGGGTTGACTGGGAGTTTATCATTCTCATAGTCATGGTTCTTGAGCCCGTCATGGGTGTTGAAGACTGAGACAAAGAAAGTATTAAACATCTCTGCTTTGTCTATGTCCCTGCTTGTGAGGTGACCATGCTCATCAAGTAACGGGCCAACGTTACTTCTGGCCAGCCTTTTACTATTAACGTATTTTAAAAAGCCCCTTTTATTGTCCCACACACACTAATGGCCAGCTTCAACTCTAACTGAGCTTTGGGCACACGAATTTCTTCCCTACAGTGGTAAACAGCATCTCTGTAGTCCTTCCATGTTGCCTGACCTTGCTTCCACTGGTCATATACTTTCTTTTTTCACCTTAGCTCTAGAAGAAGATCCCTGCTCAGCCAAGTCAGCCTTCTGCCTCACCTGCTTCACTTCTGACATTTCGGAATTGCCTGCTTCCATGCTCTTAGGAAGTGGTACTTAAGAAATGACCAGCACTGATGGATACCAGCACCTTGAAAAAGCTTTTTCCCGGGGGGGTCTTCCTAAGTGGTTCCCTGAGCAGCCTTTAGTCTGCTCTCCTCATATCCAGAGCTGAGGCTTTGCTGGCAATTTTCCTCCTGTCACCAGACATTTTAAACTTGACTGCTTCGTGATTGCTGTGGCCAAGGCAGCCACCAATCGCCACTTCACCCACAAGAACCTCTCTGTTAACAAGCAACAAATCAAGGAGGACGCCTTTCCTAGTCAGCTCCCTTACTACCTGTACCAAGAATTTGTCATCCAGATGGTTTAGGAATCTTCTGGACCTGTTTGTACCAGCTGTGTGGTATTCCTAGTTGACATCTGGCAAGTTGAAGTCCCCCAAACTGAAACCAGGAGGGTCCCTCTGAACATCAGGAAACACTTTTTCACTTTGAGGCTGACCAAACACTGGCACTGGTTGCCCAGAGAGTTAGTGGAACCTCCATCCTTGGAGATATTCAAAAGTCATCTGGACTTGGTCCTGGACAGCCAGCTCTAGGTGTTCCTGCTTGAGCAGGGGGATTGGACCAGATGACCTTCAAAGGTTTCTTCCAACAACAACCACTCCGTGATTCTATCAGGACTCCAGATCTTATTACTGTATTTGCAGCTGTTCTCCATAGTAAGTAATTTCTGTGCCTCAGTAAAGTGGAAATACTAGTATTTCCTTCATCAACACCATGCTCCAAAAGTAATACGTACATGATAGGTAATTTACAAGACACTGAACTAACCCCCTAAACCTAGATCCAGAAATTGAGTTCAGCATGTGCATAACCTGAAGTACTATAGCACTCCATAAGAAATCATGTGGGTAGTTAACATTCAGCCTTCTTGAACTGAGGAAGCATTTTGTAACTGGGCAATAGTAAAGAAAGACCTTGCTTTAATTTTGATGATGTATCTTACAACTTTGTAACATAGAAACCCACTTTTCTGTAAACAAAACCATAACCATTTCAGTCCATGAACTAGTAAGTCCTACCAGGTTAGGTCAGTGCTACATCTGCCCTAGTACTCTGTTTCTGACAGTAGCAGAAAGGGAAGCTACCTAGGCAGAGCATGTGAGTCTGCCCACTATCTGCAGTCCATTACCCCTTGATTCCCCAGGACCAACGACTGTTGAATCAGGAAAGAAGAAATACATGCTTGCCAAGCCTTTCTGCATCTGTTTATAGATGTGTTGCCTGTGAATTTACCTAATCCCTTTTTGGATCAGCTGCTACTCCCTGCCTTCACAGCCTCTGGGGCTAACAACTTCAATAAGAATGATACCGCCTATGCAAAACAGTATTTTCACTTTACCTGTTTCAGCTTGGTCTTCTAGTGGTTTCAGTGGGCTTCCTCTACTTCTCAGATTGCACTGAGCAGTGAAGAGGAGTTTGGTGTTGTCATCGTTTAAGGCTGGGCCGGCGCTT
>NW_009599609.1:0-270 GCF_000690535.1 Cariama cristata | reverse complement strand
CAAAAAGGCGGGTGAGAGCTGCACTTGCCGTATGCGCAGAAGCAACAGAAAGGAAAGTCCAAAAGCTTCCCTCGTCGCTGATAGTTTCTCCACTTTATCCTGTCCACCCATGATGTCCATCACGAACAACCCCACCCATCACCCGACGGTGGTATGCATGCCCAGTGTCGTCTCTAGGTGGTCTTCGGGATCTTTGTGCCCTTCTGTCTTTCAGACCCCGGGTCCAGGCTCATGCGTGCCGGTTGGGTGTCGCTTCTCCGGATAGGGCTC
>NW_009599608.1:15750-36788 GCF_000690535.1 Cariama cristata | reverse complement strand
AACCTTGCCACACAAACCCAATACAGTGATTCATGACACATCACCTGAAAGTTTGACTTCTGGTCTGAGCTAATCACCTTGTGTTCTCCTTACCATCAGTGGAGAGAATTATCTATTACCAGGCTGTGGTTCCCCTTATCTTAGATGTTCATCTTACATATCTTCCCCTGGTATGGCTTCTGCAGGCTGGAAACACACAGTGAGTGCCCCCCTGTACGTGGCTCCGGAGATGGCTTTGTGCATGGCCCATGGCTGAAACTCAGACACCGCAGACTGAAATGAGGATCTCCGTGGAACATTCAAACTGAACTTTTACATGCTCTGTGAATTTAGCTCATTTCCCTTCTCATTCCCTGCCTGGTTTGAGAAATAAAACCAGATGCCTTTTAGACTGTAGATGGTAGGGAGAGATGTACAGAAAATGAAAGAAAGCCGTGGATGGATATTTAGATAGTACTGCCATACTTTGTGCTTGTATCAGTTGTCAGCCAGTGAAATCAGCTGGCAGTGGGCTGTAGCAGTGAATTTCTAATATGTTGACTGTTACCTCTTCTGAACTTCAGAGCTGAAAATACTAATGAAAATCTCCTAATCACAAAACAGACTAGGTGCCATAAATGAAAGTTCTTTTTTCTACTCGTGTTGAAGCAAGGTTTTCCAGCAAAGATGAACCTAAAATATTGTATTATGACTTGCAGACTTAGGTGTTAATCAGGCAGATAAAGAATAATAAGTAACACACAAGAAGTTCCTTGAAATTTCATCCATGGTCCCCTGATTTGGTGGAGAGTCTGCATGTCCCTCATGGATCAGAATGCACTGGAAATTCACAGGTGATACCACAAATTCATTCCTGTGAAAAAGGCAAGCAGTTTTCTTATGAATAGCAGTGTAGCATAAGATAACTCATATGCAGAGCTAATAAAGTACTTAGACATTTTATGAGCGGCATATTATGTAGTTGCTCTTGCAATAGTTTCTGTATTGAAGAAATTTGGGTACAGCGGGTGAGCAGCAGATCATACACAGAATTAGATGGGACTGTCAGTAATCATTTTTGTACCAGTAACAGAGCCTTGGAATTTCAAATAGCTATTCATATATGCCTAAGTATTTGCATATATAAATGTTTGCCAAAGCTATATTATATTCTGTATATGACACAGGTTTCCCTCTAGAAAAAAAATAACCTGATGCACTCTTAGATATTTTTGCAGAGGTTCTTCTAATATCTCTTCCAGTTTGATTTTATACAAGGATTGAGGCAGACTATAATGTTGTAGTTTAAACAGCTTTTTTTTAATCCATTCGCTTATTAGCTCATGGTAAAATTAATTTTGCTGACATGCTACATGACTTTTCCCCTTTTCTAATTTTGACATTTTGGACAGCCTCTGGCATGATGGGCACACTGACTGTCTTGAGAGTCTTTGGGAAATGTCATGGCACAGAGAATAATTATCCAGCACAGTGAGACAGTCATTAACAATACTAACCATTTCAAAGACCTCCAAACTATGAAGCTGATTTAAAAATCATAGCATTTTATCACAAATCATTTTGGGAGGAGGGACTTGGCCATCTTATTTTTGAGCTCTTAGGATTTATGGTTTTCCACCTTTCTGTGTAGTCTTAAAAGCAGTTAACTTACTTTTTTCCCTTTGTTTTTCTTTTTTTAAGATGAAAGCTGAGAGTTTCACAGAACTTTGGAAACTTAAATCAACAGATTGCATTTCATGAAATTCATGTAATTGTGAACAGCACTGGGATCCTACCTTCTCTGCAACTCAATAAAGACCCATAAAGGGCAAAACCATCTGTTTTTTACATCAGGTTTTCCCTTTCTGGAATAAATCCTGGAATAAATGTAGTTCTGATGTTCAGCTCTAGCTCAGCTTCCACCGCAGTAAATGAAACAGCTTCTGCTGATTTCAGTGAGAGCTGGGGCAGACCCTCAGGAGCAACGCTTTTTCTTCACATCTCTGCATTCAGAAAACAGTTCAGTACTTTGTGAGAGTTCCTAACTCACTTTAAATATGGGGAACCTAATGGAAGAAAACAACTTTAATGTCAGAACACATGAAAGTGCCTCCTTTTACATTAATAGGAGCTTTCAATTGACTTTGCTGGGCATTGAATCAAGCCAGATAAATCAAAGCCTAGCCATAAATTTAAAATTTGAATGCAATCTAATTAAAACTGGTAGCCTCGAGAGAGGTCCTAGGTAATAAGCTTCATACATTGCCAAGCCAAAATTTGGAGGGCATGTGCACAGCAATACAAAAAATTTAGGCAGAGTGCATCAAAGTGTGTGTGGGAATTGCTTTGTAGCTGAAAGCGTAAGCGAGTAGAATTAAATACAGCAGCAAATCAAACTTAAATTATCAAATGTATTTTTAGGCTATATAATGTGTAAAAAATACTAGATGCATCTTTTGACCAGGTTATTGCTACAAGAAATATTTTCCCAGAAGTCCTATGGAAGTAATATGTGCAGCTCTGGCTGCCGTCTGTATCAGCACAGTCAATCAAAACTGACTCAAAGCAGGACTTGCGTAATGTCAGTAATAGGTATGTCAAATCAGGGCCTGTGAATACTCTACACAAATGACATTTATTAAGACTGGATTCTGTTAATGACACTGTATAGGACTGCATTTGGCAAGCAGTACAGATAAAATGCAGTAATTGTGCACTGGCAGTTTGTCTGCTTTGTCCTGCTGTCACTCAGATATGCCCACAGATTTCCCCTCTTCAGTCCTGACATGCTTTTGTGTTTCTGCTGTCCTTACTTTTGAACAGAGTTCCTGGTGGTGATTACAGTAATACCATATGGTTCCAGTGCAGATGAGGTCTGAATGACCCTAGTCCACAAAAAAAAGAGCAAATGGAAACTGCTGCCACCACAAACTGCGATACTACTGTGTGGGGGAATAGGTGCCAGCATTGCTACTGTCATTTTGCTAAAATGTCTTAAGTAGCAATAAAATGTCTACATGTGACCAGAGAAGATGGAAATAGCATCACTAATTCTGGAGGATTCTTTATAGAAGCAATCAATAATGTTTCAATTTTGAGTCTGGCTTTTCTCACATTTCACTTTCTTCAAAGCTTTCACAGAATCACCAAATCACAGAATTTGTTTTGGACCAGACTGTTTCTGTTAATCCTTCATTGTTCTATGGGAGAGCTGGGAGTTTCAGTTAGTATTGTAAATTTTTATTTGGGTCTACAAGTGTTAATGAAGGTTTTGCAATGACTCATGAGAGCTCAGACTGTGATTCATCTAACCTCCACTGAAAATTCTTTCCAGAGCCAGGTCTCCTAGACTGAGAATGCTTTGTCCTGCACTCTCACACACTGTATGCCGGGCGTTGAGATCTGATTCATTCCCTCAGCAGAATCCTTGGGCATTTGAACTTGAATGGCTTTCAAAGTGATAAGATACAATTTAGCTTTTAGTCTTAAAGTAGTTCTTCATTCAGTATTCCTATTGCTTCAGTGTATTGTTACTTATTTCTTCCTGCAATTTATCCTATTCCCCTTTCCTTCTTGCCTATCCATGTCTTATGCTCAGAATATAATGTTCTCTTGTGACTCATATTCCAGGCAAAATGCCATTCATCCTAATAGAGTGAAACAGGGTATATTTTCCTCCTATTAATTTACCCAAATCTGTTTTTTGTTCAGATCATTTAATGTACTTTCAAATAAATCTTATTTGTTCCTAACATCTTCTAGCTGAGGATCTCATCACACTTTACAGTTTAATAGATTAGACCTTATAACTTCACTATGAAGCATGTAAATACTAAGATTTGTTGGGTTTTGTTTTTTTTTTTTGTTTTTTTTTTTTGTTTTTTCAAATGAAAAATGCAGATATGGATAACTTATAAAATTTGTTAATGGTTATAAACTGGTAAATGAGCTGTGATCTGATTCAGCATCTCATTATTCCTTAGCCTGAGCTTAACTCCTACTTTTTTGGTACATAAGCTGAGTTTCCTAGGTGAGCATATGTGTAAAACTCGCACTTTTGGAGATGAAAGTTCTGGCATGATCTGTATCACATAACAAGTTTAGTTTTAACTTGGGAAAGAAAGTTAGAAAACACAGTTCTGACACCCATGGCCATTTTAATGCTCTACAATTGTTCTGTATCGCAGGTTGAAAATACTGATGTGGTCTGTATCACAAAAGGGCTTTATTTTTGTAAGCTGCTTGCCAAGTCTAGAGAATGAGCATCCTCTTTACAGGCTGCTCGTAGGTGCACCCACCAGTTCATCCTTTTTGAGCCTGAACATCGAACTGTGAGAGTAGCTGTTTATCTCAGCCATTCCTGATAGCTTTTGGAGGAGAATTATGATTTCCAACCTCATATTAGGAGTGATGTGGTTGACCTGTACATTATGCACTATTCAGGCATATCTAATGGATATGTTATTTTTCCTTTTCTCTCGTCTCCAGTAAAAAAGGGTTAAATTAAAACATTTATTTGATGTTTTGCTTGCTAGTGGGGAAGTTTTGCTTATGGAGCATTGCAGCAGTATAATTTAGTTTGCAGATTCCTGGCTTTGGGCTTGAGTTGATGCTGTGTAGGTGGTTTTGTAAGGCCTTTTGAAGCTAATCAGTCTTTGGCAGAGGATCTACAATTACAATGTTGGGAAATGAGACTTTATCTGCAAAGGAGTGCTTAAGGCAGGACTACTCAACATCTGGGCGGCAAGGCTGCATTTGGCCCACAAATGCAGTACTACTTTCCAGCTTGTGTGCATCCCCAGATCGCGTGAACTGTAGTCATGTGTCAGCAGCACTTGCCTATGTATTCAGGACTTCCCTGGATTTTGGGGAGTGGTGTCACAGCAATTAGCTGCTCAGACATGACTTGAACCTTGAGGTGGCTGATTCTCAGAACAGGGTTTTTGAGCAAAGTCCTTATTTCCATTAGACCCCTAATGAATGAGTAATAGATTAATCTCCTGTCACTGGCCCTCACTTTCTTTAAGAATATTAACCTAACTTTGCAAAATGTAACTGTGTGAAAATGAGATTTAAAATGACCCCATCCTAGGAACCTGATCTACCCACATATTATGAGTGACACAGTGCACACAGTGGGCGTGTGAAGTAATGCTAATCTGCAGAGGAACTGTACAGGAGGTTATGGACTTACATTTGTTTCATAAGCAAAGCAAAGCAAATTCCTGAAATAATTCACTACAAAATGTTTTCCAATTTCTAATGGCAATTGTGAGTCTTCTCTAAACCTTCTCAGTGTCTCAACACTGAAATTAGTGGAGATCAATCACACAAATGTCAAAAAGAGCCCTTCACTTTTGATTTATAAGTACATTTATGGATTGCATTAGTGCTCTTGGCTACAGAGCTGAATGCTCAGCAGACAGTCTGCCTTACTTATTGCCAAATTCTTTCCAATGTCACATCTTCACAGGACAGATCTTCCAGTTTTCACCCGTTGTCTGAATATGATCTGCATGCTTTCTTCCTACATCTATAACTTTTTGTTTGATTATATCTTCTGCTTGTGTGCCGTGGACCATGCCACCCAGATTATTCTGTATTGTTGACCTGTCTTCATTCTTCACAACTCCTGTAATCTTTGTTGTATCCGTAAACATCAGCATCAGTTAAACATCATACTCGTGTTTTCCCTTTGGTATGTTTGTCTGTCTTATGCACCCTCCCATGCGAGCTTCTGTTGAGGCAGCATAGTTCTGGTAAATGCAAGATGTACAAGTAACAGAGACATGGTGCCTTCTGTTTGCTCAGTCTGCTTTATGGTGGGGTACATCACATCATTTCTGTTGCCTATGGACTGGGCCTCACTCTCTAAGCCTGTAAGCTACTGGTAAGAGACACCTGTAGTCTTGCAGACCATCTAAAAGTAACTTGATTTATTTACATACATGATGCTGCCACAAAAGACACAGAGACACAGCACTGCATAGGCATCACAGCCCAGTTTCTAGGGAACAATTTTACATAAAGAGTGGACCCAAGGATTCTTCTTAAAGACTTGGGTGAGAAGGATTTAAGAAATGGTGCTTACCTCTTCACTGAGAAAATAGACTCTCTGTCCACCTACACTGACATCTATGAGAGGTTCCTTACGATAATCCTTCTGATTGCAGGACCAGGATCTAACATCTGTACCGACAAATAACTACATGAACTGAGCCCTTCCCCCAAGACTCAGATAATTGCACCTTCTTGCATATCTTGCAGACAGAAATTCCTCTTCCAGCGGAACTCCAGCTGTGTACAACCAGGAAAATCTGGCCTGGGAAAAGAGAACAGCATCAATAACTTGAAACAATAACATATCAGAATAGAAATGCTAATGAGGTGTCAAATATTCCTTCTCTTTCTGCCCTTTCTTGCTAGTAATTTAATAACAGTCTTCCTGCAAACTATCAATATCATTATCTCACAGATAATAGTCTCATACAAACCGTCTCAGGAAAGTATGATACTGGCTTGCAGAATGGCTACAGATTTTTTCCCCAAATATTGCTGTAAAGCAGTATGCCATGGATATTATGCATTTCCAATCTAAAATTATGGTAATTTGTTTCTCATTCCCCAGGGTTTGGTCATATAGTGAGACCAGTAAGACTGTCAGATGAGCAAATATGAAATTTTCTGTTCAGGAAAGAACTAGATCTAGAAAAAGAGTTTTATCATCTTTGTTATTATGTAGGTACGGATACAGGTTGCAGCTGTTTGCATTTTTAAATCTTGCAACGAGTGTCCATAGTCAAGTTATAAAATAGGTCAACTAGGTTTTTTATATCTAGCAAGAACAACAAATTTTTTAATTAGAAACACCTTTTTGCAAAGTTTGGTTTCATATGCTAGAGCTTAAGTCAACCTGTAAGTCTTAGGTTCCAGGCTAAGACAGAGGATAGGACTCTGACTATCTGCTTGTGACAGGGCTTTTGTAGGTTTCTTTGAAGCACTTTGTACCAATCACTGTCAGATAAAAGGTTTTGGACTAGATTGATCTGGACTTGCCCATGCTGGTAACATCCCTGTATTGAAACTTTATTTCTGAATTGCAGTCCTCTCTGTAGACTCCAACAATAAATTACCTGCGAGTTTACTTAGGTTACTGTCATCTTGTACAGAATTTTTTTCTGTCACTTCCTAGGTAACAAGACATTTTAACAGGAGATTTTGAACTAATTCACAGAACAACACAGAGATCAAACTAGACCAGTATTGCCATTAAATGGAACCTTTTTGTTTAAAAGCCTTTTAAAGTCAGCTTTTCTTTATGTGTGGGCCCTTGGCACCATCTAGTGTTGGAAAATGTAGACCAGCTCTAGACCACTGAGCACAGAATCTCACTGCAAAGAGGTTCAGCTATAATAAAAGCTAGTGGTGCTCTGAACAATCACCTAATTAATTTCACACAATTAATGTTTTTCTAGTTACAAAATACAAATATACCAGACCAGGACATGGAAAAGACTTTCCATGCTCGTGATTTCCAATCCCTTGTCTCTCCCATGATGTTACACTGGAACTAATAGATCAGTTCAGTGTCAGAAATAGACATCTGTGTGCCTGCTAGTGGCAAATGTACAGTACTTTTCATGGAAATAAGTATGGTGTTAGATGAATCTTCAAGCACAGCTTGGATGGAGAAAATTATTTTCTGCTCCTGTTCTGGATTATTGGCAGCTTCTGACCCAACTGTAACAGCAGCCCTCTGCATCTCAAATTTAGCTGCTGATTATCCCTCTTTCTAGGGTGACGTTGACCTTCCAGTTCTTGCATGAAGTTCTGCAGAAACAAAACCAAAATTACATATATATGTACTGTATAATTACGTGCTACTCTGCAAAAATCTACCAGCAAAGCTTTTCTGTCAACAATTTGCATTTCATGAGTTTGCTACCAAAACATTTGTCTTAATAAGATCAGTAAAGTGTGTATAGTTTTAGCACAGAATTCTGTGGCTTCTAACAAAGCTGAGACAGCGTAGTCTCTGATTTCTGGTACCTCGGGACCATTACTTGCAGCAGCTGAGTGAAAAGATCTGTATGAAATGTACAGTGTGGTTAGCCAAGTGTGAAAGGGAAAAACTGCTGTGATAGCAAATTGTGCTTCCTTCTACGTGCTATGAGAAATGTGGTCAGGCAAAAAAAATGACATCCCTTTGTCAATTTATGCCAGGCCGAATGAAAGCCAGGGAGAGGAGATATAATTTTTAACTGATAGCTTTGTCTCGTTCTTGTGACTCCATGAATGTGACCCAGCTGCTCGTTATTGAGGTATTGCCAGGAATGGCTGGGAAAAGACAATCTGCTATAGATAACTAGAGCTAGAGGCAGAGGATATGTGGAAGACAAAGAACAGAAAGGATATTCAGTGCTTAAACTAAACTTTATGGATTCTCATACATACACTGAATTTGGCTATGCATGGAACAGATTATAAGTGCTTTCCTGGAAAAGTAATCAGCTGGACTAGAGAGCCTGGCCCATCATTAAGGAAATAATTGTGATTGCCTTTCCATGGCTGTCAAAGAATTGGACACCTGGCCTAAGGCTGTCATGGTCACTCCCTCGCTGGTCAACGGAGAGAGGCAGCACATTTAGGAGGTGATTCATGCTTTGTCTCCAAGACATTTATTTTGGAATGGGGTGAATCCAGAACTCAGAAGGTAGTTCTTACTTTCCCAGACTGCAGAGGAGACCAAAAGTGGCTTATACATGATGCTAGTCTTAGATCAGTTAGGTGGGATGAATCCACTACTAAGTTGGAGGTAGAAACAAGGCAAGAAGAAGACACCTGAAGAAAAGCACACCATTAGTGGTGTGAACTCCCTTCTCTGTTCTTTATTCAGCGTAGTGAGGGTAAAGCTAATAAGCATGAAAGTCTTGAGCCCATGCCCTGTAAGTATATGAACTGACTTGCATGCACTTAACATCTCTGTTCCTCACTGCCCTCTGCCCGTGGACTCCATTTACACTTGTTTCAGTCTGGGTTTGTTGTATTAAATGATCTGATGAATGCAAGGATCTACTCATAAAACCAGTGGCAGGATCAAGCCTTTTTCTGGGACTGATTGCACGCTGGTCTCTGCAAACTAACTGCCAGCGCTTTACTTGAGCTGTGTTTAGTCTGGTTGTGGCTGGTGGATGGGGCGCTGAGGCTCTCTTTCCTCACAGCTGTCACAACATGAGGTGATCTAACCTCGACTATCCCTCAGAGTCAGCTCAAGACCCTTACAGAGGGCTCACTGCAGTCCTTTCTGCGGAGAAGAACCCCGGGTTACCTGGGTCACAAGCTGAGCGTGGGTCAGTTACGTGGCAGGATTGCTGAACAGACAAATGATGTCCTGGGAAGTGTTAATAACAGGGCCATGCATCAACTGAAGAAGATAATTTTGGGGGTCTGTTTGGCACTGAATTTTTCTTCCATAGCTGCAATAGAGTCCTGTTTTGGGCACTGTGTTTTTAAAAAAATGAAAAACTAGAGAGAGCTGAGAGGAAGCAATGGAGATGACAGGCAGTTCAGAAACCTTGAGTTCTGGGAAAGGACAGAAGGAAGTTAGGCTGAAAAAAAAAGAGGAAACTGAGGGAAGGGGAAATACAGTAGTCTGCTGAGTATGTTTTCAGTTGTCATGAAGTTGATTCAACTGCTAGCTAAGTCCAGTGCAGGTACAAAGTTAAGAAGTAATTACTTTAATTTGTAACAAGAGAGATTTGGATTAGCAATTAGAAAAAATGTCTAGTTAGAAGGGCAATGAAATAGCATGAGGGGATGCTGCTTGTGGTCACTGTGGAATCACCTTCATTGGAAGCTGTTAAAAAATAAGCATCTGCCAGGAATAGCTTGATGTACATCATTCTGTGCTGGTGTTGGGGAACGGAGTAAATGAGACCAGGAAATCCCTTCCAGCTATAGATCTCTAACTCTTGTTAGTGCTGTCAAAATTCAGGAAAACCTGTATTTACTTTGCTCAGGTGGAGTGACAGATATATATGACCTTTCTCATCAGTGCCTCTGGAGGTGCCAATTGCAGTGGAGGCAGGAATCCCCTTGTGCCTGACTACCAACCTGTGAGTACTTGTCTTCGACAAGGACTGTGCTGCCTTCCTCTGTGCTTTTCTCACTTCCATGCTGGATCACTGTTGCATTAAGAGTATAGAAATTTGGCAGAGAATAAACCCCCTTGCATTCCGTCTGGTCCTCAGAGATCAGAGGGGCTGGATGCAGCTAGGCTTAATCTCAGGTTATAACCAATTTGACACTGTAAGTCCAATCAGGTTCAATAAGAACATTCACAATTATGGATTCAGAGATAGTGCATTTTATTGAAGCAACAAAAATAAAGATTTTTTCTAATTGCTAATCCAAATCTCTCTTGTTACAAATTAAAGTAATTACTTCTTAACTTTGTACCTGCACTGGACATAGCTAACAGTTGAATCAACTTCACGACAACTGAAAACATACTCAGCAGACTACTGTATTTCCCCTTCCCTCAGTTTCCTCTTTTTTTTTCAGCCTAACTTCCTTCTGTCCTTTCCCAGATTTAGCCATTGATAAATGCACTTACTGCATTAACGCTAAATATCTTGGTTCTACCCGGGAATCATCCGACATAGTCAGAGGCGCAAACCTTACCAAAGAGGCGTCCCTGCTTTGGGAAGGACAGAGGAGCAAGCCCACCGATTTGCCCACAAAGCGGGATCATATTCTCATCCTCTGCCATGGAGGATTTCAAATGCCAAATTTATATTTTTGGGAGAAGTGGAGGTGAGACTGTAGTCAAATTACCTGTTGATGCCATCATAGTGTTTGTATGGGGGTGGGCAGCCACTTTCTCAGTTTGGTGTATTTTTTCATATGTAAATGAGGGATAAGGAGAGTGTTGATTGCCTTCGGTCAGGCTGTGGGTCTTGGGCAAGGGCGGAAGGGAACCGTGACACCTTAGTATCAGTCCCTCTTCCATCTGGCTGATACAGCAGGAAGGGCTCTCTGGCCTCCGCCTGGTAGCCTGTCACCCCCATCAGCAGCCCTTAACTCCATCAGCATGTTGCAACTATCACACCTCACCACATACCTCGTGGCCTCAGGCCTCCTTCCTACAATCACTGCACTCATTCCCATCAGAACAAAGGTAATCTGAGCTAATTCAGAAGTCTGTGCCTGTACTCTGTATTGTATCATACACAGATAACGGCATGGCATGGGGGTTAATCAATGTAATGCCTTGTCTCAGTAAAGAGCGAGTAAAAACTAAATGCTGTGAACCTATTTAAATGTTTGTATCACATATACTTTTATAGACCAATACAGAATGTAAGGTCCCGTGAAAGATGCATTCCTCACTGAATTGTGCCATGTAGGGACCACAGGGGTGGGAGTTTATGCTTTATTGTAAAGTGTTTAAGGAGTTCTCCAACTGCCCAGATATCTGAAAGACAATAATTAGCTTTTTCTGTCTGATGCAGAAACGGAAGAGGAGGGGTAAAGTTACTGATGGTGACTATCCTTTGATAAAAGGAAGATGCAATGGAGCCTTAAGAATGAAACATTTTGCATGCTCCCATTTATTTGCTTACACAGCTCTTGCTAGAGAGACCATGTCTCCAACACAGAATATAGATATCAGAATCCAGTATTAAAAGGGATCTCATACCTCACCTCCTAAGGTGTTTACAATTGTCAGTCATCCTGCAGATTTTACAACTGATACTAAAAAGACAACAGTTTATTGCCATATTGTGTCTTGAAGGTTAGATGTGCCTACACTCTTTAAATGATGACCTTGTCAGGTAAGAGCTGAACAAAGCAGGATAACATAGTAGAGAAGCATGTAGTTTTTCCAGTCCTGCTGTATGATATTTTAAATAGTAAGCTGTAATATTTAATAAACCAAATAAACAGGCTTCCAAATTGGCAGGAGAGATAAATAGTGGAAAAGCTGGAAGTACATCTGGTAGGATACTTTCTTCTCTTTCTGTCATCTGCAAGGAATGTTCCCAAGACGATAAACTCAGAATTCAGTTGGGAAAATGGTAATTGTTTTCCATTCCTGTCATCAGGAAACTGAAGTCAGAGCAAAGTAATTAACTCCTGCTATCACAACCACAGATGTCTGTAGCATTCCCCCCACCCCTCATACCCGCAAACCGTTTGGTGTTTGCATTCAGTGAATTCAGCACTTTAGGATAAGTATGTGGACTGTACAGACAACCTGAATGTTCATGAGTAAAAAAAATTAATAGAACAAAGGGTTGATTGTCGCTGCACGTTACCTTCTATGCACTTTATTTCAAGGTATCCACTCAACAAGATTATAGCTGGCAAAAATTAGTAACGACCAAGAGGGCTGTCTTCAAAGGTCAGGAGTAACTTTCCAGCTTTAATAGGTCAGATTCTGGCCAGTTCCATCAACAATTTCAAGGAAAAAGAGACTTCTTCCTGAGCATTGAACCAGTGACGTACTGGAACTGGAGTGTTTTCCAGTTCCTTGGGATAAGAGCTAGTCTGGCTGGAAATGCAAAGCTACTCTTGGTTTCTCCAAGGATGCAAATTTTGTTCTGATAAGTCAAAAGGAGTTTTGCTACTGTTTTGAATAAAGAGAGGGATTCTGAGCAGGGATTGACATGGGTAGGAGCCAATGTTTCCCCCAGCAGTCCCAGAGGAGGGACAGAGCCTGCCTTGCTGGGGAGCAGGGACTACAAGGACTCCTCCTCCTTCCTGGATCTGGATGGAGGCTCTCGTAGCTGTCAGCTTGGTCTCAAAGGCAAGAAGTGGAGAGGCTGCAGGTCATCCTGCACATAACCTTCTCAGTCCTTTCACCCTAAGTATTAGGTTTGAGAAAGATCTTTAAGAAGTTCCAGCTGCTTCTCCAGGGGTAAAGGGGTCCCTCTATGGCGAATTCTTTAGCTGTTATCCTAGAACATCCTTCCATGGTATCCATACTGGGACAAGAAGCCTTCTTTGGAGGCATATAGTAGCTTGCTGCAGGAGCCTGCCAAAGACTAGCTGAGCAGCAGCTACTTCCCTTCTGTCTTCATGACCATACTAAGCACCAGGCCCACTGGCATGGGATGTCACAGGGAAGAAATGAGAATGTCATCTAAGGACTTCCTGCTCCTCTATTGCTGCTTTTGTTTTCTAAGTAATCCTGTTCAGCTACATACCAGTTCTGGTGTCTGCTCAGTGGTATGGTATGTGAGTTACCTCAGTCTCTGGCTCCTGTTTGTGCCTTCTATCATCTTTGCAAGATTTCATGAACAACTGATGGGAAAAATGTAAACAACAGAGAGGCAACTGATCAACACTGGCTCCTGAACAAGGCCCAGTTCCTGAAATGCACATGTGCAAAATCAGCAACTCTTCTAAAAATGATTCCCTGCGTATACAGACACAGGAGTTGGTGGGCACCACCATGGATTTCGTCAGCTATCCTGTTTAGGTGCAGCTTTGAATGTTAGACACTAGGTGATTCAGTTGCCTAATCAGAAGCATCTAGTGTCTTCTTAGATCCTGACCGGCCTCCAGCTGCTGCTGCAAAAGGGCTTAACATCTCCTGTAAGTCCTTATCATACCTGCCAGCCCAATGCAGATGTCTTGGACAACCTAGATCATCTGAAATGGCATAGATCCCTCGCTCTGATCTGTCCTGATCACTCCCAAGATATCTGTGTAGCTGGGAAAATGGGATACATTTGAAGTTCAAAGCTCGTATTTTCTGTATAGAATAAAAGGGTTTCCTTTATCTTAGTCAAATGGATCATTACGAGAACTATAAGCCCTTCATGGTTTTGCGTATGAAAAGAAACCCAGAAGATCATGAGCTGTCACATGCAATGAAAAACTGTAAGTATATAGTGTGTCTATAATCTGTATGTAAACCACAGTGAAAAGTGCCAGTTTTGATGTCACTTGACTGTTTTCGTGCAATCAAAGGCTGTGGAGTCCTTTGATTAAGAATTTATGAGATTTCAGTGGCACCAAAGATTGTCGCTATTTAAATGTGAGTAGACTCTTGTGAAAACTCAAGCCATCGTATGATAAGAAGAATGTACTTGTTATATAACTTGCATGCTTCATCACAGTTTTCTGCATTTATAGGTTTCTTTCAAGAAATTATTTAAATATGCTTCATGCTATGTGACTCAAACAATTTCATGAAAGAAGTGAAATGAAATAAAATGGAAATAACCTGAAATCTTAATCATTGCTCTAGAAGCACATAAA
The DNA here is from genome assembly GCF_000690535.1 of Cariama cristata. NCBI lineage: Eukaryota > Metazoa > Chordata > Aves > Cariamiformes > Cariamidae > Cariama > Cariama cristata. Next base: position 22,538 of record NW_009599608.1, on the reverse strand, counting down.
TTTATTATATATCTTACAATAGTAGGATGAAAATCTAAGTCCTAGAATCATGTTATGTCACGTGTAATGGCAAAAAAAAAATGATGAATTCTGAAACCCTAAACATGGTAACAAAAAAACCACCAACTTATGGTTTTGAGGTGCTGCCTCATGAATTTTGAATACTTATCATTAGCAATACTGAAATAAGATGTTGGGCTTTAACTTGTCAGGGTCTTCAGGTTGTTATAGTTCTTCAAGCACAGCACGCCCTGTGTCTTGCTCCACTGGTCTACACTGGAAACCTCAGTTTTTCCAGTAGCTCCAGGCTGAAGATCAGCAGTAGTGAACCTGGTGCGCCAGCAGTCCCACACACCTCTCTTGCTTTGCACTGCATAACTTCTGTGAGCTCGACAGGAATCCCCTACACCAAGGGTGGATCTATAAAGGCAAGTCATTGCAGGATTTGCTCACCCAGACATCCAGACTGAAGGAAAAGCAGCTGCAGGGAAAAGTGTGGATTAGAAGAAGGTGACTGCAATGCCACGCTCACGTGGGCATGCCCCGTGGGCATGCCCCATGGACATGGGCAGCTTGTGGCATTTTGGCAAACATAACTAGACTTCAACAATCTTTCAGCCCTATTTGACGCTGTTAGAGGAGCAATCACCCTTCAGTCTTTCCCTGACAGTCCCTGCTTTCCCTTTGGAGCCACTCCCCTACATACCCTAGTCATCTTTGCTGATGACATCTGGGCATGTGACATCATGGGCTAGCCCTGGAGAGATCATCTGCTGGCTGGTAATCAGACTTCTCTATGAATCCAGTGCCCATCTAGGGGTGTCTCTTTCCTTGTGGGATGTCCCTCAGAGCGAACTTCCCTTCATGCCACAAGAATCAGCCAAAATACATGCCCTGCTGGAGGGCTTCGGCATGGATGATGCACATGTATGTCAGAGTTCTCTGCAGACTACCAAGTAAGCAAATGACAGCAGTGCCAAATGCCAATCTTTTGCCCTCAGCAACATCATGGATGTTTCCTTCCTGCCTGGCTTAGGGCTACAGTTCAATCAACTGTTCTGGCCATTTTGGCCATCACCATACTGGCTGCTGGCAAGGCAACTTAATTTGCTGGAGTTGTCAGCAGTACTGCCACTACTGTGACTAGCCTAGAAGTTGATCTGTGACACACAGCCACTTGGGCTCTGCACATTCGCTGGCAAATCAGTTTGCACAATAACTCTGGCATAGCCTTGACTGGTCAAAGCTACTGCACATGCAGCAGTCAATTGCAAAGAGTGGGTTCTGCATCTTTTTGTGTTGGTTTTTTTTTGTGTGTGTGTTTGTTTTTTTTTTTTTAAACTGGCCAGCTAGCAAGCCTGTCTTGGTTCTCTGCTGTATGGACTAGAAAAAATGGACACATGGAGGCACCAATTAGCCAAAGGCCTGGTCAGTTCTTTTGCAACCTCTTCTGTGCTTTCCATCAAGGCTTATGTGTCCTGTGTGACATAGGGCATCCACTGTGCCTGGTGGGTTTTGTCACACTTGACAAATCGTATCTTGGGAACACCTAAATTTGGTAGTCCCTTGTACTTGCTCTAGCACCTCCCCGCTGGGGTCCCAATCGCTCCTGGTTTCCTTCCTCCAGCCTGGGTGGACTGAAAACCTTCCACCTCAGCTGGCCTTGGGAGAGTGAAAAGCAAAGGACTGGGTGAGACAGCATGCCTTGTAAGGTAATCAAACATTCTTTAAACTATGGTACACACTATGACAAGCCTTGTCCTAGAAGAAGATTTAACTCTTGAGAAAAAAAAAAAAATCTGGCTTATTATATAAAAGAGCCAAAAAATGTTACCCAGAACTGACCCTCAGGATAGGAACTGAAAGAACAGATGTACTGCTACGCAGTATTTAGAAACACTGTGATGAACATTGTGATGGGCTGTGGACTCCCAGATGAAATAAGAGCAGAGGAACCAGGCTGTTTCTCACTCTCTGCCTTCCAGAAGAGGCATTAGACTTGCCTGGATATACTGTGATCTAAGTCTGGTTGCACTGGGTGGACGTGCCTGGAATGGCAGTATCGAGGAAGGCTGAGAGTGCAGCTTGATGCATGTGGCATACACACTTCTGGTGTACAATTTCATGAGTTCTGGATAAAACCCCACTTTTCAGTGCAAAGCAAGTCAGTTGGGCTGTGCCAGACCCGAGTCTGAGTGTGTAGTGGCTTCTGGACAGTTTGTGGAGAAAGAGCAACTTTGACCTTGAAAGTGAGTTTGAGAGCAAGCTTTGAAGCCATGGATGTATCCAGGAAGAGCTAATTCTGCAACCTTCACTTCTCTGAAAACTTACTCTGTGAGTCAACTAACTTTCACATCCTTATTCACTGATTCACACAGCAATGTACAGAGGGAAAATGACAGAAGTAGCAAGTCTGGGATTTGTTTACTTGTGCCTCAAGTCACGCATGCTACTCCAAACTAGCAGGGTTCTCCTCTAACTTGGATTTTGAATCTGCGATGAAATTTTGTACATAAATAAAGTGTTGAATGGCTTCCTTGTGACCAGGCTTGTCTTTTTTTAACATGTCTGCAATTTTTCTCTCTCAAAAATCTCCTTCTGTCTTGCAGGGAAAGAAGTAAACAGGCCTGGAGAGAGAAGGACCTGTGCAAAATTGCAGGATCTACTGAAGGAACAGAGGGGGAGCAGGAGGATTGAGGGGACAACAGGTCACGCAGGGCAGGAAAATAGGGAAGAGATCTGGAGACAGGCAGAATTGTTTACTTCAGAAATATGCAGACTTCTGCAAACTCAGAGCTTTGTTTGGTCCCTTTTGAGTCAGTATGAAGGACTGAATTTGCTGGAATCTATGGTATAAATTCCAAGGAGGTGAGAGCTAGGCCTCTAGTCTCCTTTTTTTTCTGGGGCCTTCCTAATTTACCAGTAGCTTTGCTCTAGATCCTTAGCTTCCCAAGGTGGAATTTGCTCTGTATGACCATAAAGGCCAGATGCTCAAAGAGCATAAACACACCTGCTCATGCAGGCGCATGCAAAAACTGCCTCAGTGGTCACTGTTACTGCAGGACCTTGCACTTGGCCTTGTTGAACTTCATGAGGTTTGCACAGGCCCACCTCTCAAGGCTGTCCAGGTCCCTCTGGATGGCATCCTTTCCCTCCAGCGCATCGACCCCACCACACAGCTTGGTGTTGTCAGCAAACTTGCTGAGGGTGCACTCAACCCCACTGGCCATGTCACCGACAAAGATGTTAAACAGCGCTGGTCCCAATACCGACCCCTGAGGAACGCTACTCATCACCGGTCTCCACTGGGACATTGAGCTGTTGACTGCAACTCTTTGAGTGGGACCATCCAGCCAAGTCCTTACCCACCGAGAGGTTCATCTGTCATGTCCATGTCTCTCCAATTTAGAGACGAGGATGTCGTGTGGGACAGTGTCAAATGCTTTGCACGAGTCCAGGTAGATGACGTCAGTTGCTCTTCCCTTATCCACCAACACTGTAACTCCATGGTAGAAGGTCACCAACTTTGTCAGGCACAATTTGCCTTTAGCAAAGCCATGCTGGCTGTCACCAGTCACCACCTTATTTTCTATGTGCCTTAGAATAGTTTCAGGAGGATCTGCAATGGAGCTGTAACAGTAAGACAAATTTATTTGAAGAAATATTAAAAGTGCCAGGATAATTAATGTACTTATAATGCTCTCTACTCTCTTGCAAAGGCCTGTATTCTTCCCTGATGATTTTTCCTCTAAAGCAAAATAAATGTTAGTAATAATAGTGGCTCATATCACCTTACAAAGCTGTAAAATCATATATCATAAGAAATGGGAATTCTTTGCCAATGAAAATACAAAAAGATTTTTGCATTCTCAAATGTCTTACTTTTGGCATTTGGAGTAAAACCAGCTCTTTTTGAAAAATAAAGCATTATTTTATGGAAAACTTATGTTCCTTAAGAGCCTAGAAGCTATAAAAGGAGGCCTTCTTGAAATCATTGCAATTTTTAAAAACAATAAAGCAACTCATATGTTTTCTAAAACAAATTTTATTGGTTTCAGTGAATACCTCACAAAAAGAGTAAGTCTTTCTAGCAAGCCAACATAGCATACCAGAGTCTGCAATTGCTTTTCATTGTCTCTCTATTGTAGCATATTGATGAGATCAGTCAATAAGAGTTGAAGTAAATTTCAGAGGTAGAAAAATGTGTTGTGACAGAATGAATGGCACATGGGAATCCCGCAGGCACAGTGTCAGTGCTGTTATAGTGCTGTGTCAGTACTACTCTGTCAGGAGCAGAAGGCAATTACTACACAAAAATAATAAATCTTTTCATATTCCCTAAATGCAGCAATAGGAGTGTCAGATGTCTTCAAATTACAGCTGAATTCTATGGAAAACCTTTACCTTAAAAAAAGTAGAAAGCAAAGTTCGCGGATCTTGGGAAATAATAATTTGAAGGTCATTTAGGCCTCTCTAACTCTGTTTCTTGTGCATGTGAATGTATTTACTGTTCCTCATGTGCGAGAAGACTCCTCAAAAACACGGGCTCTTTCTCTATGCCTCTTCATCTCTTCATGAGCCCTGCAGCCAGAAAGAGTCATTGCAGATCATCTTGTCTTACTGTGACATAACAGAGGCAGTTGGATTTCACAAATCAAGCCCACCATTTCCAGTAGAAAGATACCCAGCCTGGCTTTTGAAATGGCAAATGCCAAGGGGTCCACAAGCCAGCCTTCTCCAATTTCCCTGCAGCCCTCAAGGTAAGCCCAAGAGCTCTGGTTCCCCAAAAGAAGGCAGCTTACCTGTGTGGAGTGAGTGATTTGCAAGAGCATAGGGAAGTAGGAAGGATTCCCTCGGAGTCCCCCTTGCTGAAGGAAAGCTCCATTTATTGGGGCAGAATTTCCTTAAGTTACATGCAGAAGCCCAGAATGAAATCTACAGTGTTGGATAGGGGCAGACTATTGAAAATTCGAGAAGAGTGAAAACTCCTTTCCAAACTTTTCAATTTTGACAATATTTACTGCAGATCACAGAAGTCACATCAGCAAACAGTAATTTTTTTGTGCCAGAGAATCTCAAATCACACAGCAATGCTAAATGAATAGAAAGGAAAAAGGATAATTTCTAAGTCCTTTTCTTGGCTCACTTCATCATAAAACACATTTCAGTCATACTACAGAAACCCTCTGAGCAGAGTATGAATCTGCCAAATTTTAGGCCCAAGGAAGGGGAAAAATGTTAAGAGAGATCTACAGATAATCCCTCAGAACAGAGCGCGCTGTATTGCTGCACCAGGAGGTATCAACTTTTGCAATAGCTCCACAATTCTATACTGTGTGAAAGGATGGCCAAGAAAGTCAAAGAGATTTCAAATATATTCAAATTTAAAGGGAAAGTGAAAAAATCAGTTGTCTTTATTCATAGTGTAAAGAATTTCTGCAGTGCTTTACAAAACACCCTTAATTATCACTGTAAGTTCAGAGCATGCTGAAAAAAGATACGACCATCTTTGTAACCATTCTGAAAACATAGTTTAAACACTAATAGGAATGAGCACCTTCCTGACAACAGGAGAACTGCACTGCTGGCTACACATTACAGCAGAAACTTTGGTCTCATTTGAACTGAGATACCTCAACCACAACTCCAGAGCAGCCAGCAGAGATCTCTGGATTTAATCCTGTGAAAAACCGGGCAGAGCCTGGTCCTGGATGAGTTTATTGCTTTCTGCTCTGCATGCACAGAAATTATAAAAAGAAGGATTTAGCTGATTTTAATTGAGCACTTTGGTAAAGAGGCAAGTCTGTTCTAACATACTTCTTTTATTTGTAGGGATAAAAGGGAAACAAATAATAGAATGAAACCAATCTTACAGAAAGACGAGTAAAGTTATATAGAAGTCCACATTATTGCTATTAAGTAAAAAAATTTTCAGAATTACTGAGATATGAAACTACATAATCATGGGAGGAGGGGAAACTACCATGAAGGAATTACAGAGATTTGGGAACACAACTGAACAGCTGTGAAAGTTCATATCTAAACTCATTATCTTGATAGTGTCCATCACAAGTATACTGCAAGCATTAGGAGGACAAAAAAGAAGTTTGTTATAAGCATTATTCCTGGTTGTTGAAAAAACTGTGAAATCTCTGCTGTGACACAAGCTGTTAACTTTTAGTATTTGGTGCCTTTGAATCAGAATGAGAAGCTAATGCAATCCACCCAGAAACTCAGCTAACGATCTTCCAGCAACTCACCACCAAAATTAAAAAAAAAAAGTTGAAGGCAGAGTTAAACTGAAACACTGACAAAACTCAATGAGTTCCCAGTAATATGAAAAAAGAGAGCCAAACTGATATTCCAGATGGAGATTATTTGGAGTCACAGCACTGAACTGTGTAAAGCTAAAGGAATGGTAATAAAGAATGAAAACGAATCTGACTATTAAATGGAGGGGATAGGAAATGGTGCCACTGAGAGATGAGTGTGTTAGTCAGCCGTGCAAAATGGGATAATCTTTGCAAGAGATTGGCTCCAGAGCTGACAATCCTGCAACATGTCATTTTTTTTCAAAGCAAAACTAGCAACTCTTATTAAATATCAGATCATCCATAGTGAGTTATGAAAGCTGACTTACCCATGCACTATTACTTGACAACAGGGAACAGAGAACAAGTAAAATAACTCCCTCCATCCTTCCCTTGCTCCATAGGCTGGCCAGCAAAGCTGCTTTGCTGTACTGACTCTGTGAGTCAGTCCTGCTGTAGTAGGGAAAACTGACAGCG
>NW_009599608.1:0-15719 GCF_000690535.1 Cariama cristata | reverse complement strand
AGGGGAGGGGGTGCCCCCCCCAGCCGCAGCCACCCTAAGTCCCTGAAGCTCAATGACAGTATCCAGTGAGCATTCACCAACTTCCTCATCATTCTTAACGGTGATGGGATAAGGGATAAAGAAGATATCTGGGGTCGAGAGAGTGAGAGTTTGAAAGGGGCTCCCTGGTGCCATCAAAAGTAGCCATAGTCAAGGTCTAAGTCAGGTGCTTAGTAGGATTTCTGAACTTCTGTGCCCCAGGAGGCCAGACAGCGTGGGTCAGGCAGCCTCCCTCCCACTGGGGCACCAGCAGCAGCTGGGAAGAGGATCCCAGGCGCTGATCTGCCATGCCCTAGGGCATCAAGGCATCTGAATCTTTCTCAAGGCCGGAAGAGTTCATTATAAATGTATTTTACTTCAATGTGATGTTAGACTACAGACGACATTCACACTTACAGGCTTCTGCACAGCTCAGTTTCCAGTTTGCTCTCACGTCTCTTCATCAGAGACCACCTCCACCCTGCTCCGCTCCAGCTGGATCCTCCACTGCACTCACAAACAGCCTGTGGCCATATCAAATATTTAACCTGGGGAGTGGCAAAATCTTTACCCTGCTAAGGACTGAAAGCCTTCTGAACACCTTTAACAGGTCACAACTTGACACATGTGTTAACATTATCCAATAATAACCAGAAAAATAAATAAAATGTGTTGGCAAGCAGCCTGAAATAAAATCACAAGTCACACTGAGGCTTGATTCCTATCTCCCTCTCCCTTATTGTTCCTTTCTCTCTCCCTCAGCAATTTTAAATTTTATTCTTCCTCAAAGCAGCCATTTAAGGCTGAGATAAGGGAGTAAAAGCCATAGCCATCAAACGCCTTCCTTTCTCCCGTTCTCTGAAGAGATGCACAGCAGCAGCTAGGAAGGGCCTTGTCCTCCTGAACACAACCAACCCCTGAACTCCAAAATCTGGGTGTCTGCTGTTTCTTCACCAGCCTCCATTTGTCTGGCCCATTGCTGTTGTTTGCTGCTTCTCCTTCAGTTTATTCACCCACTCTTCACTCTCTTTGCCCACCCTCATTTTCACTCTCACCCTCCTCTCTCTGGCCTCCTTCCTAGACAATTGCTCCTTCCTTTCTTCACCTCCTTAAACCTCAGTGCCTCCCTGCATCACCCTCTAACATCCAATACCAATATCTTCTGTATGTTTTGACCTCTCCCTTCATGCACATGCACACACACCTGTTATGTGACTCTTACATATAAGAAGACATGCTATAGAACTCAATAGTTTGTTATCTTCATTCACCAGGTTGAGTGGAGAGAAGCGATTTATTCACACAGGTACCTGCTCTTTAGAAAGGACTTGCATTGGAGCAGTGGTTGGTTCCCTACTCTGTTGCTTGATACCATGCTCAGGATCATCTGGGAAGAAAGGAACAGATTAGACCAGTTCTGTTCCAAGAGTAACAGCATCAAAGAGAAGAGAAAAAAAACCCAAACAAACCACCACACAAAAGAAAGCAGAAGAGACCAAAGTCCTTCTAACAGAAATCAGGCCAAGTCAAAGGTTTACCAGTGGGAACAGTATCACAGAGGAGAACTTTATATTCCAAATATCACATCATATGTGGTAAAAATGTGAAGCCAGATGTCACTGAATCTTCAGAAGTCACATGTGTTGAGATCCTCTGTACAACACCTAGGGGAAAGAAATATTTATATTTAAAGCTTTCTGTTTCTGTATTGTTTCTTAAGTTATATTTATTGCTTGACAGTGAAAAATTGATCTACACCTGTTATATGTAAATCTCTTAACCAGTTTGAAGTATATCAGAGCAGAACATCTATTTGACATTTAAAAGGAGACAGTTGTGTACTGTCTTTAGCTGTGACACTGTCAATCAGCTCATTTTTATGTTTAATATGTTGTGCTCACAAAATGTGTGAAATGTTTTCTAGATACAATGGCAATGTAATTCTGACCTTTAAAAAAAGAGTAAAATCTAGATAGTTCACTTGCACATTTAGTATATTTTACTGCTAAGACATATTTAGCACAGTCCTAAAACTGAGATTTTATCAGAGCTAACGTAGAGTGGAAAGTAAAATTCAGTAAGAAAGTCCCTAAATTAAACTGTATCAGTCTTTCTCACAGTTCCTGTGATACATTCCAAATGGGTGTCAGTCAGATGGTAATTATAAATCATTGCTTTCAGTTCTCTAACTTGAGCACTATCCAAGATAGACAGTGAACACCTCTGAAATAGCTTATACAGTCACCTCAAAGACTTCAGGAAGACATTAGGTTTGCTGTTATTCTGTAGGACTTACATGGCAAAATCTGAAAAATGTCTTCTCACATCAGGTTTTTTCACTCCTTTGCAATTTGAGAAGGTCTTGGGCAGTAGCAGAGACTCTGGAATTATCTTCTGCAGACTCAGGAAGCTGGTACTATAATGTGTCATTCTCAGATCACATTTACATTTTTTTCCAGGAGCAGCACTAGAAACTTTTTTTAAAAAATGAAAGTTATTTGCATTCATGGAGGGACATCCTTACTGCTTCTGAGTGGATTTTAGACACTTTTTATTGGATCAAATTCTTCTGTCACTAACTCACAGAGATCTATTAATACTGTTTGAAGGATCATGTATTGCACTCTTGATCTAGGAGAAGTATAGACTAGGTAGGTTTCCTACTTGCACTTTCCTTTTGCACAGTTTATAGGATCCTGTGAAATGTTCCAGCAAATTCAGGCTGGAGTAATACCAGAACGGCTACAGAAAGTGCTGGATACACAAAACTGAACGGTGGGCAGCAGAGGCCCTTCCAAAATGAAGGTTAAGAATACATAAATGTATTTCAAACAAAAGTCCTAAAGCTGGTGAAATTTGTGCAGATGCTTAACATTTTACTTTGTGAGTAGTTCCATTTAAATCAACGAGGCTCTTCACAGCATGTAAAACTTGACACATACACAAGCCTTTACAGGATGAGGGCCAAAATTTTTTTTGTAAGAGTGTGACTTGCTTGGAGACATTCCAGAGGAAAAATACATGTAGGGCTTTCTATAAAATTGTTGGCACCATTCTGCTTATTAAACAGACATGAATTCACTCAAATAAGATAAGGTCTAGACATTTATATCAAGTAAGCAGAAGTTTGTGCCTATTCCTAAGTTTAAAAAAAATAGCGATAATGCTTTTAGATTTGTAAGCTGGGTTAAATTCTTGATATATATTTATTCAGAGTTTTATAATATTACCTCTATTACCTATTTACTGTCTTACCTATAGTTCTGCTACCAGGCAAAATTTGCTGTGTTAGCTAATAAATTGCTATAACTTTCAAGGAGACTGCAAGTAAAACAGTTTCTATTATTTACTTATGATCTTAGATGTGGCAAAAAGTAAATCTTTCTATCTTACCTCAAGCTAATTCAACACTAAGTGTGTAAGACAAGACTTCATTGTTCAATTTGCAGCTTGCGTATTGAGGAGCGATATATTCATTTCAGGAACAGAGTCTAATTTTAGATCAGTATTGAAGGTTCGAAGAAAATGCGAATGCTGGGAGTGTCAGTAGCACTTTTCAAGAACAAGCCCAGTATAGTTCTTGAACTACAATGATTGTGAGATGAAAGAAAGCATAGAATAGACTTGACTGGTCTAAGTGTAACCTGTTGTATACCTGAAATTATTCACCCCCTAGTTGTTATCATGGGCATGGCCTCAAACTACTCCAGATAAATGCTTCGACAGCACACTGCCTTGCTTCAGGCTGCAGAAAGCCAGAAGCTGCCGGCTGGGTAACTGGTTTTCAACGACAGTTACTTTTAGGGCAGCTGTCCCATGTCCGTACCAAAGTCCTCTAGGGCTCCTAGGCTGGGAATGCAGGAGACCTGGCTGAGTTAACAGGGACAATTGCTGCATGAACCAGATTCACTTTAGTCAACAGAATTGCATAGAAAGTCTTGGAAGCCTTTTTCATCTCCTGCGGTGTGATAATCCCTGTGGATTTTTTGACAGAGATAACACCCCATATATACAGGGAAAAGAATAGTTTCTTCACCATTTGGGCTGGGCTTGGTGCTTCAAAATCATCTTTGCAACAAGGATACCTCCTCTCCCCTCACTGGTGCTCTCCAGCCCCACATCCAGACTGGCCGTACTGGAAGGCATCAGGTCCCTTCTCTAGGCGTACTTTCCTAAGCAACTTCTGCATTCCTATTTTTAAAAGTTGCACATTTTGAAGATACAGGAACACATGCTCTTTGCAAGATAATCTGCAGTTCCTTCCTCATTCTGCACAATCATGCTGCTCAGCACCAATTTTAATGCATTGCTGGAAGGTGTGTTACAGAAACGTATATAATCTATATTATGACTTGCCTGAGAAAAAACGGGAGTCTGGGGAATGTTCCCGAGGAAGTTAATTGCATTTCCAACATTTCAGAGTCTTTAGAGCTAGAAATAATGAATCCAGAGCAATGTCCTTGGAAATGCTATACAGCGAATGCAAGGCTCAGCAGAGTAGCACTAGATGGCACTCCAGGAATTTTCACTCCAAAAGCATGGGCCAAGCCCCGGGAAAGATGGACTCGGGTCCAGCTCTGAATGGGCAGCTCAGATTTACCATCTAAATTTTACCTGGGTGGCCTGTGGAGATTCTGAGGAATATGAGACATAGTGGTCTTTCCAAGGATTACAATATCTAGCCTTAAGTAGGTTGATAAGTGATGTAATATATATGATGAAGAAGAGTGTGGTAGCTACCCGAATGCTTTCATTTCACAAAGTGAGAGCACAGGGCACCTGAAAACCTGTTATGTTCTACTGAACCCAAAGTAAGGATATCCAGATTCAGTACATCTAAAAGCATCTGGCTCAAAAGCACACCAAAAATGCTATGTGTCATCTAGGCAACTGGATAGTTCAATGTCTGTCTGCAGGTATAAACTGGCTTTTTATAACTACAGTGTTTTGTGCCTAAAAATAAAAATTTGACTTAGTGGGCCAAAATCAGCTAGATTTTGGGATTAGCCTCATAGCTTGCATTTCCTGTCATAGAGAGTTAAATGCTGACTATTGCTGATTTCTTTTAATGTTTCCCACAGGTGGGAACTAACATCAAAGCTTGATACATATCTTGTTCCTAATAACAGACATTATAGCTTGTTGTCTCTAACAGGTACTGCAATAAGCTGATTTCAGAGCCTGTTTTAAGAACTTTGCAGAACTATAGTCTTTTATAGGAATAACTGAGTGATTCTGTAGCTTATATTATCAAATAAGTATAGGAGAAAATAGAGCCTGTTGAAAAAAAACTCATACTCATTCTTGCAAGTGGCACCAATTTAAACTAAATTCAGGTGGTTGATGCAATTTAAAGGACATGGTCTATCTCAGATTTGAGTTCTAAAACATTGTAGAACCAGATTTATAAATCTTGTAAATCCTTTTAAAGGAAACATCTAAGTGCAGAATATTTACTACAACAGCACTACAAGTTATTTTTATAATATCATAATTATTTTTCTATTATGCATTTCTGTGAGTTATATTTTGTCTTCTGTTATGCTCCAGGTTCAAATCCTCAAAGGGTAATTACTATCTATTTCACTGGAATCAGTGGGAGTTAGATATTTCAGAGACAGGGAACTCTGACATTTAAGTTTTAAGGACAGATCAGCATGAATGTTTAAGTTTCTTCAAGTAAATGTTATTCTAGTCATAGAGCTACATACACTTTAGGGATATTGCCAGCTAAAAGGCCATCTACTTGTCAGTTACAAATAAAAAAATCTAATAGTACATTCCTTTACCACAAGAACGGTCTTTATCAATGGCAATAGCCTGACTGGAGACAATAGGATTGCTTAGAAAAATAAGCACTGGAACCAGTAGTATTATTTGACCATAGGTTGTGCTCCCACCCAGCCAATATATGCAGGTTAACCCCAATGGGCTTTCAACACAAAAAGGGTGGAGAGGAGGGGTCATGAGAGTCAGAGCATAAAAATCGAGCATTGCACCATTGCTTCAAACTGCCAACAGTTAAATAGCATCATTCAATAAGAAATTAAACACCCCTTGTGCTGGAATTGGACTGTTTGCCCATGCAAGGCTAAACGTGTGGTAAGGACGAGAGACATATGATGTCCAAACCCACTTTAAACTGTTTCTTTTAGTCATAAGCCACTGCTCTTTGAAACGATTCCTGTGTGGTTCTGAGCACATCCTGAGAAAATGTTCTAGTTGTCCTACTTCTTCTAATGTGTACTCTAATAAGGGCCTTTAATCTCTGCTTTAAATCTCCTTTAATCTGGTCACTGTTTTACACTTTGAGATGTACCCCTGAGGCCTCCTCTTGCCTCAGAAGAGGCTTGAAAACAACCATAACTTGCTGCTTGCTCTCTCAGACATGTCTATGTCTACATTCCTGGAGTCGATGTCGGTCCTGATAGACATGTCCTAAAGCAGACTCCATCCTAGATGCAAAAGTGGTCTGTGTAGCTGGCAATGAAGCATGGTACTCACGGAAATACTTGCTGGTGAAGTGAAGGTCTGATGAAACCGGCAGTTTGTTGTTCAGCCCATTTTGCAAGCTGAGTGACTTAACCAAAGTCAATCCCAACAACCCATTTGAAGTCCAGAAGAGCAACTGGAAAAGTTTCCCAAACAGTGTGGTATGCCTGTGGGAAACAATGACAATGCCCCAAAGCTCACTGTTTTCACTGTTACCCCAACAGTACAAGGTGACACAGAAGTAAATGAAGCAGTGCCTAGCCTTACCTTGAGGAAGTACAGCCACAGTGGTGGCGTATCACTGCCCAGCTCTGCAGGCTTGGGAAGAGGTATGTGCTTGACAAATGTGCTTGGTTCAGTGCTAATTACATTGCCAAGCCACTATGTGTGTGTGTATATGTATGTATATGTGTATGTGTATGTGGGTGTGTGAGGTAGGAGTCTCTTCTCCCTGGTAACTAGCGATAGGACAAGAGGAAATGGTCTCAAGTTGCGCCAGGGGAGGTTCAGGCTGGATATCAGGAAGAATTTCTTCACTGTAAGAGTCGTTAGGCATTGGAATGGGCTCCCCAGGGAGGTGGTAGAGTCACCATCCCTGGAGGTGGTCAAAAAACGTTTAGATGTGGCACTTCAAGACATGGTTTAGTGGGTTTAGTGGGCATGGTGGCGTTGGGTAGATGGTTGGACTTGATGATCTTTGAGGTCTCTTCCAACCATAACAATTTTATGATTCTAAGAGGCAATGGGCACAAACTGAAACACATGAAATTCCATCTGAACACAAGAAAACACTTCTTTACTGTGAGGGTGATCGAACATTTGCACAGGTTGGCCAGAGAGGTTGTGGAGTCTCCATCCTTAGAGATACTCAAAACTCAACTGGACACAGTCTTGGGAAACCTGCACTAGCTGACCCTGCTTGAGCAGGGGCTTGGACACAATGACCTCCAGAGGTCCCTTCCAACCTCAACCATTCTGTGACTTCGTGATTCTGTGAATTTGCTTCAAGAAAAGAAAGCTTCAAGTCTTTATTGAGTTGGTACTAAAAAGACAACATCTTTTAATGTCCAATCTGTAGTAAATCCACACAGCGCTGATACAGGAAATAGGCACTAATTTTAACATAAACTTGATTTACCCTTATGTAAATTACACTGCATTCACATGAATTGTATGTTTATTAGTATTCTATCCCCTTCACTCTCATTTGCCTGTAATTTTCATTTGAGCAGCTCTCTTCAGTTAAGGCTTTAGTTGTAATTCCCAGTTTGTATGCTCCCCTCAACAAAAAATCCCAAACCCAAAGAAAAAAAAAACCCACACTGTGTGTTTTCTGTGTTTCTTGAAGTTAAGAAAATTTGAGATGTGTTCTGGTTTTTTTTTACTACCTTGCTATCATTTACTTATCTATATTTATATTTATGCATACACACATGCACATGGTCAGACACAAGATCATTTAAGCTAAATCATTCAGGTGTTTTGACATTGTATGGACTCCTTCAACACTTTCTTCCATTCTTCAAGTTTAGCTGTCAGCCTTCAGAAAGCATATTAGTAGCCACTAACACCAAACATTACTGATTACAATTAGATTTTTGTGACAGTAAGAGCTCTAAATCGTCAGTTCTACATCACTGATCTTGCTCTCAAAACACGGAGCAAGTTCGAAACTTCTTTGCTGCAAGTGTGGAACTCTCCAAGTGTAGTGAAGCCACCAACCAGAACGTCTCCCAAACCACCTCCTGGTAGGCACTGTCACAGAAGAATAGAGCCTGCACAGATATTCTTGGGGACTGTTCAGCTGCCTCAATTTATACTCAAATTATTCTGACAGTCAAGTGATCTGGGGAACAAAGAGATGTTTTAAAGCAACTTTGTAGGTCACTCATACCTATATTCAAAAACCTTAGCCCATGTCTTTTGCATTGATTCCTTACCTGTTTGCACCTAAATTTCATTCTAAAACTCAGAAAGATGAAATAATGCAACACTGTTCATGCTGGTGCCAGGCATCTGAGTTACACATCATTTTGCTCTGCCTCTTTCTAACTAACTGTGACTTCTGCAGATGAGAAGTGCTATATCAATGCTGAAAACTGGTCTTCCATGTTGAATCGTGGAAGGCACCGTCTGCCAATCTTGCAATACAGAGTGCAGACACAGGGACCGTGCACTGCAAATAGAAACCTAGAATGCATTTGGGTGGCATTAACTAAATTTCAACCTGATCTTTTCCTACTGCTGCTGTAGCCTGAAAAACTATGCAAATTCATTGCTGCTGAAGAAAGGAGGGAAAATGAAACAAGTCCAGACAACAGAACCACCAGCTCACATTAGTATTCTGCCTTGGTGAAACAAACCAGATCGTTCAGACAAAAAAGGCACAAATGAAAGTCTCACCGGGAATATAGCTGCTTGAATAGGAATGGCTCTAATCTCAGCAGTGCCACAAATCCCCTTTGAGAAAATGAATTTTGGAACACTTGACTGTTTTTCAGTTTCCATGGAATAGCACCATGCCTCAGGCCACTCTAATAACATTCCTGTCTTGCCCTGCTGTAACAATCTGTAAAAACTCATCCAGTCAGATGATTTGGGTTTTAATATCAAGTTGCTTCGGAGAAGCATGGTTGGAAGTGCATAATAATATGTTTTATTATTGCTATAAAAAAAAAAAAAAAGAAAAGCTAGAAGAGAAGTGGTTAGCTTTTGCCCATCGGGGAGCTCTGGTTTGTTATTACATTCTAAGCAATGAGAATTAATGACTCCACAACCAGCACCAAAAAAGTGTTCCCTGGCTAAAATTTTCAAAAGTTACTAATGATTTGGGGTTTCTTTGCTTTTATGTGTTCAGTTTGAAATACCTTAAAGAGGGACCTGGTTTTCAAAAAATGCTAGGCATTGACTGTCTGCAAATCATCTGCCTTCCTCTTAAAACCTTCAGACCCTGTCATTTTAAGGTCAGCGTAGATGCTGTTTACTAGTAACAACAGAAATGTCAATTCACAAATGAGTAATAGAGCACCAGAGTAGATCACAAACAAATCCATTTCAAAGGAAAGTATTTCAAAACGATACTTTCCTTGCACCTCCAAGAAGAGACTTCCAGACTCTTGGGATGATTGGAAGCTACTTAATGAACAAGGATGTAAGCAAAAGAGGGTAGGCTAGGGACCGGTTCTAGCAGTTGTTTTGTATTACTCAGTAAAAGAAAGATCAAGACCACATCCTACAGCCTTGGGTGGTGCTTGGACATGTCAGAGTACTTTTGAATGTTACTGTATGCATTGTGCCTACTTGAAGCTGTCCTGGAGCCTGGCTGTCCTTTGCCTGGTGGGAGGAATTACTATTAACACCTGTGCAAAGTGGGGAACCAGCAACTGAATCAGAAAGCTGATGTTTCAGCCTTGGTGTCAATGCTCGTTCAAGGTATTCAACAATGGAGAAAGGAGCATCATACATGTTCTTATTTCATCCACCCAAATGACTCAGCTTCAGAAAAATCTAGAAAGGCTTCTAGGTCTCTCCCCCAGCTCCGCTGCACTGGAGCACACAGAAGAAAGCAAAGGACTGAAGGAAAAAGCAAGTAACTGCTTACGAGCTCTTCCTCTGCCACAGTGATTACACCAGGGTATCCTTATTTCACGCCCCTCTAGTCATGTTCAGTTAGCACAGATTAAAAACCTTTGGACCTATGCCTCCCCAGCTTGGTTCCAGTTATTTAAGCAGCCTTGCCTTTTCTTCAAAGGGCAGTGTCTGGCCAGGGCAGGTATGTTGGATGTTCAGGTCAACATTTCAAAAACACATTTCTCTTCTGACGCCTGAGGTTCTCAGATTTTTAAGTGTAATTTTGCCTTCTATTCATTTGGGCAAGATGCAACTTTTGGTCCTGTAAAATTAACAATGAGTATCCTTGCAAACAATCAGATCACTGTGCTGCGGCTGATTTTACATGCAAGAAAAACTGTCAGAAGTCAGTGAAGGCAAAGCAGGGTAGCACTTGGTAGCTCAAGGTGCCCAGCTGCATGGAGATGGCTGGCTGGCCTGCTGATGGGGGTTCCTCCATCTTAAATCTGTCCCATGTTGGGATTATTTTTGTTGGATTAGACACCAGGCAAGGCTCCACACTTGTGTGAGGTTGCTCTACCTTCCCCAGGATTGTCCACTTTTGCTTTGCAGAGGTCTCTGTCCCTATTGCAAGTCCCTCTTCCCAAATCTTGTGGTTTATCTAGTACATATTCATCATCCTTTTGCTTCAAGGTGTCCTTTGCTGAGACGATTTATCCACAGATGCCAAGATTTCCTCAGTAAGATAATGAAAGTCATTATTGTTTTACTCCAGCTGTCTTTTTCCTTGCTATTTTCTTAGATTTTCCATCACTAATTCTTCTCCTCTGCCTGGCTGAAGGAGAGAGGAGTGTTCATCTAGTTCCAGTCTGAAGGAAAAAGCTTAGAACCAATGAGGCAGCATCAAATGATCACACTTCTGACGACTGCTCTGATTTTCAGGGGCAACCCTCTGGCTTTGTGTCACTATGGCCGAGAAGAAGCACCCTAGCACCGGAAAGTCCTACCGCTATAGCTGCACCACAGTTCTCACAGGCAGACAGACTTCTGGGCACAGGGCAGGGATGCTGGGTCTGCAGAGAAGGTTGCTTGCTACATCAGCCAGAATTGAAAGGGTGTTATTTTGCTTTGCTGAACTACAATTCCATTTTACAACTCCTGACACATTGACTGAGGTTTGGTATGAGACCGATGCTGCTTCTAGGAGTGAGGGGAGAACACATGCCTTGACTAACTTCATCAAACTTTATGAAGTTCTGTTTGGAATTAAAAAGTTTTACTTAAGGTCTATGCCTGGATTTGCTTTCTCAGAATTGCTCTAGGTTCAGAGAGGATAAACACTGGAGAAGGGAGTGGGAGAAAGTGCTTGGAGTCAGAGCTGCAGAGCTTGCCAAGGTCAGGCAATTTTTCACACAGAACCAGGATCAGTCAGGAACACACTGAGAAGGAACAACCTGGCAGACCTGGGTAGGGAAACACCATTAGTGTGGCAGCTGAGGACTGGTGAAGCAGCCACGGTGGCTGATAGCACAGAAAGTGGGCAGCATCACTGGGAGCGGCAGGCTGAGGGCACTGGGCACAGCATGCCCAGCAGTGCTGCGCTGCATTGTTGGCAGCACACACAGGAGCTGGCAGCGTGCCCAGGAAATAAACATCGAAAGATGAAAGCAGGCCAATGTGGGAGGTAGCAGCCTGCTCAGTTTCCAGC
Organism: Cariama cristata; assembly: GCF_000690535.1. Lineage (NCBI taxonomy): Eukaryota > Metazoa > Chordata > Aves > Cariamiformes > Cariamidae > Cariama > Cariama cristata. The sequence goes on along the minus strand of NW_009599608.1, from coordinate 3,931 downwards.
CTCTGATCACCTTCTTCCAAGCCCTGTTTCCTCACAGTGTCCCCTTGTCCTCCCACAACGAACGGATCATTGCCCTCCGTCGGGAAAATGAACTGCCTTATGAAAAAAGGGATTGCCCAGATGTTTCCCCAGAGAACTGCTTTGCATTCAAGGGTGTGTGCATATCCCGAGAAAGGAGGCGATCTGATTTCTTTTAATAGACTCATTGCAGCCTCGTAGTCTGGAGCATCCACAATTGCCCATGGCTTTCTCATATCCTTCTCAAGAGTCTTACTGATAGAGCTTTTTAACATGTCCATACCAACACATTAGTACAGAAATACCACAAGTATGCAAGTAGCATCATGCTTTGAGGTCTCAAGTGTTTGGCCCTTGCACCAATGCTTCCTCCCAAAATCTAAGTAGATCCCACAGCTGTGTGGGTCAGGCTAGTGAAGCGTGGGGATGATAACCACCAGCTGCACAGTCTCCATCCTGCTGAGCTCTGGCTACAGCCTAGCTCTTCTGGTATTAGCAAATTTTCTTCTTGTTTATAGCAAGTAGCAGCCTATTTTCCTTCTTTGCCTCCATCTTATCATAAGATCCCCAAAATGAAGCCTATGGTAGTAAGAACAAAGCAGCTGATTACTTCCCTGTATTTAGTTACTAGATCTTTGCCCAAGTAGCAGACCAGAATGGCAGATGTTTTCATTAGATGAAGATGACTGTTGCTGAACCTTAATCCTGACAAAAATGGTAACATCAAGAGAATTTGCTCTATGAATAAGAAGAGATATAGCAAATCTGGGGTTTTATGTTACTAAGACTTTATACTTCTGAGAAGTTTGTGAATATCTAGCATAAAAATATTTACTATATACTAGAAATGAAAATGAATGCTTGGTTGCTACAGAAGTAATTAAAAAGGCAAGCAGCCTACAAGTTGAAGTTGGTTATGGAACTTTTATACAAGTGGAGTTAGTAACTGGGCGACTGCAGAAAAGATTGCTGTGGTTCAACCCCAGCCAGCAACTAAGCCCCACCCAGCTGCTCACTCCCTCCCTTCTGGTGGGATAGGGGAGAGAATAGGAAGGGTAAAGAAGTAAGAAAACTCGTGGGCTGGAATAAAGACAGTTTAATAGGTAAAGCAAAAGCCACGTATGCAAGCAAAGCAAAACAAAGAATTAATTCAGCACTCCCCATTGGTGGGCAGGTGTTCAGCCATCTCCAGGAAAGCAGGGCTCCATCACACTTAATGGTGACTTGGGAAGACAAAATGTGGTAATGCCGAACATTCCCCCCCACTTCCGCTCCCAGCTTTATATCGCTGAGCGTGACGTCATATGGTATGGAATATCCCTTTGGTCAGTTGGGGTCAGCTGTCCCAGCTTTTTTCTTGTGCACCCCCAGCCTCCTCGCTGGTGGGGTGGTGAGAGGAGCAGAAGAGGCCTTGACTCTATGTAAGCCCTGCTCAGCACTAACGAAAACATCCCTGTGTTATCAACAGTTGTTTCCAGCACGAATGCAAAACATAGCCCCATACCAGCTACTATGAAGAAAATTAACTCTCTCTCAGCCAAAACCAATATAAAGATAAGTGATGTTTTTGAAGCAAAAGCTCTCAGGTGATGTGGTGATATTAAATGTTACAGAATCACAGAATGGTAGCGGTTGGAAGAGACCTCTGGAGGTCATCTCGTCCAGACTCCCCCAATCACGAAGGATCAGCTAGAGCTGGCTGCCCAGGACCATGTCCAGATGGCTTTTGAAGATCTCCAAGGATGGAGACTCCACAACATTCCTGGGCAACCTGCTCCAGTGATTGGTCGCCCTCACTGTGAAAAAGTGTTTCACGATGTCCAGGCAGAACATTCTGTGTTTCAGTTTGTGCCCACTGCCTCTGGTGCTGTCACTGGGCACCACTGTAAAGAGCCTGGCTCCATTCTCTTTGCATCCTTCCTTCAGATATTTATATACATTGATGAGATTCCCCTGAGCCTTCTCTTCTCCAGGCTCTTCCAACCTCTCTTCATAGGAGAGATGCTCCAGTCCCTTCATCATCTTAACAGTTCTCTGTTCGACTCTCTCCAGTAGCTCCGTATCTCTCTCGTACAGGGCAGCCCAGAACTGGACACAGTACTCAAGGTGTGGCCTCACCAGTGCTGAGTAGAGGGGAAGGATCACCTCCCTTGACCTGCTGGCAACGCTCCTCCTAATGCAGCCCAGGATACCGTTATCCTTCTCTGTGGCAAGGGCACATGGCTGGCTCCTTTTCGACTTGGTGTCCTCCACCAGGACCCTCAGGTCCTTCTCTGCAAAGCTGTGTTCCAGCTCAGTCAGCGCCCAGCATGTACGGGTGCCTGGGGCTGCTGCTCCCCAGGTGCAGGACTTTGCATTTCCCCTTGTTGGACTGTTAGACAAACTACATCCTGGCTATGCTGGCTCTGTATTTATTTTGCCTGTTGTTACTACTTGTTAGCTCATTCTTTCTTGCACCGTTTATGTAGGACTGCCAAGTGGCAATTTAGCTGCATCTGTACTGGGTGCACATGAATCCTTCATGAGTGCTACCCTGTTCTAGAAATGTAAATTCACACATTGGCCTCATCAGTATCATTTTGAATGCAACCAACATCAATTATGTATGTTTCATTATATTTTTCATCCTCTTCCAAGGTGCAGAATTGCTTATCCAGTGTATTATTTCATCTTTGGTGTTTTTGCTGGTAATGTAAATGCTAGGCTGTGTTCTGTACGCAGAAGTATTCTGAAGCTGCCTCTTCTCCAAGCTGAATGAGGCCTGGTACCTCAGCCTCTCCTCACAGGGCAAATGCTGCAGCTTCCCCTGGCAAACCTGGTGGCCTCCACTAAACTCATTACAGTTTGTTGAGGTTTTCCTTGCATTCGGGGACTCAAACTTGGACACATTATTCTACATGTGGCTGAGTAGAAACAGATAATCACTTTCCCTGGCCTACTGGCTATGGTGGTAGAACCCAGGATTCTCTTGGCCTCCTTTGCTGCCAGGACACACTGCCGGCTCGTGGCCAACTTGCTGTCCACCAAGACCCCACATCCCTTCCTGCAAAGCTGCTCCCCAGCCTGTACTGTTGCAGAGGGCTCTTCCTTCCCAGGTGCTGGACCTGCTGAATTTCCTTGCATTTGTCCTTGCTGAATTTCACGGACACGCTGTCAGGCCATTCCTCCAACCAGTCTAGATCCTTTTGAATGGCAGCTCTGTCCTCCAGCATTTCTGCTGTCCCACTTTGGCATCACCTGCAAACTCGATGAGCACATACACTCCATCTCCTCCTCAAAACGTCACTGAGAAAGATGTCAAATAGAACTGGCCCTTGTGGTTCTCTACTTGCTACTAGCTTCCAGTAGAGTACAACCCATTGACCCCTACCCTCTGAACCTGATGATCTAACCATTTTTTTCCCATCTAACTGTCCACTCTCTGTACTGTAGTGTCCCAGTTTGTCTGCCCAATGCAGAAGGACGAGATGTGCTCTGTTACATGTAATATCAAGTTGTCTTTTTGTACTGGTGCAGCTGTGATTCCTTTGTCTCATGTGATCAAACGTACTTCATCAGTACTTTAGCAAGCAATGAATTTGCTCCCCATTATACGGATGAAAGGAAAGGAAACTGTTTTGAACGGGGTATCACTCCCTTCCAACAATACCCACGTGCCTTCAAGAGTCTCAATTTGTAAGCATTTAGTAGTCCCTTCTGCTTACAAGGAACCGTTTGACTTCTTCAAATGCAATGCCAGGGCAGCTGGAGGCGTTACCCAAATGACCAGCTGCCACAGCAGGTATGTCGGACAGGCAGCCATCTCTTTAAAAAAGATGTGCCCTCAGACCACGCTGGGGAGCTGAACGCTTCTTAAAACCTTTTCAGGGATAGCGGTGCGGTGGCGGGGAGGAGAGCCGGGGCCTGCACCGCC
>NW_009599607.1:0-51338 GCF_000690535.1 Cariama cristata | reverse complement strand
CCTGACTTCTCCGACTGCTGTTGCTGCCACCCAGTTTTTTTTCTTTTCTTAAATACATTATCCCAGAGGTGCTATCCGCATTGCTGATGAGCTTGACCTTGACCAGCAGCGGGTCCGTCTTTGAGCCAGCTGGCGTTGGCTCCATCAGACACAGGGGAAGCTTCGAGGAACTTCTCACAGAAGCCACCCCTGTAGCCCCCCACTACCAAAACCTGGCCATGCAAACCCAATACACAGGCACAGCTCTGTGCATCGGCAGTTGCTGAGGAGGAGGCAGCATCACCTCTTTGGGCTGTGAAGTAATGCTTAGAGGCTTTCTCTCCAAATTTCAGCGGTGCTTTAAACCACATCTCCCATTTCCCAAAGCAGTACCCAAGCAAAAAAACTATTTACAAGGGGAAGGCAGATGGAAAGGAAAAGAAAAGAAGGGAGTTCTTGTTTCCTTCTATGGAAACAAAGCCACGTTTCATGGAATAATAAGGGAGGTGGGGAATGCAAAAGGCAGAGCAACATTTTTGAAACGGTGACTGAAATACAGTCCAAACTCCGCTTCCTGAAGGTGGACTTTGTGTGCATTTTACATGAAACAGTATCTGGATACAACAATAATAAGATTATGGAAGCAGGAAACATGGAACCGAGTCCCTCCCTGCAGATGCTGGGCTCGGAGGACAGCACTCATTTTGCTCCCTGATCGGCGTGTGGTGAGCCTTTGGTGAAACATGGGATGGAGCCACCAAGAGGGAGATGAGCCATCCCTCTTCTGTGGATGGAGTACAGCCTATGCGGTGGTGGCAGTCTCCCAGGGGGGATCAGATCCCATTCTTTGGCCACTTTTCAACCATAAGGCTGACCTTCTCCTTCAGTTTTGGGAGAATGGAGCTGAGAGCTAGATTTCTTGAAGAGGATGGGCATGCAAATGTCAGAGTTGCAGCAGATAGCTTTTAGGTACCTGTTTTCCCTGCTCCTCATCTTCTCACCATTGCCCACTTGCTTCTGGTTACTCGTGCAGCTGCCAGAGCCGTAGACCCCTGTGCAATGCAATGGAAGAGGCAGGTGTGTTACAACAAAAATCTTCAAAAACTAAGATTGAGCAGGCAACCACCTAGAAATGCGCAAAAAAAAAAACCCACCACACTTCAAGGAAAGTAGACTTCACAGCTTCCCTTTGCTTTCTTTTCCCTAGACTTCTGACGACTCTCTTGAGGCATCATGCAGGTGCTTCTGTCTATCTGGAAGCCAGGAACATGTCTTTTAAAGAACTGAGCATAGAAAAAACTGATCTTCTGTAAAATGCTGTCTCAGCGGGTGGGAGACCTGGGTTAAATTTCCCAACCAAATACAAGAGATTAAGCTCCATGCTTGCTGTGCTCTAGAAGCCTGCCTTAATCACGAGGCTACAGGCACCCAATTCGGGGCCCTTGATTCTCCTTTTCGACACTGCAGTGCCCTAGACTGTAGTATGCTTTTATCACCACATACTGCTGGGGCTTTACCATTGGCAGCTCCTTATGCTCCACTTCCACACTGTGAGCTCTGCACTTATTGTGTTCGTGCAATAGGACTAACCCTTCCAACACTTAGAATTTCAGGATTTTTGAATCATGTCTCTTACCCTTGGTGCTGTAGAATCAATCAAAGGAAGAAAAATGGGGGAAAAAAAGGCTATACATAGCAGAGTTGCTATGAAATCATTCTTTGCTATGTCTTTCAGTCCTATAATGAGCAGTCATAGTATCACAGTGGGATCCACTGAAAAAGAAGTTTGTTTTGACTTTTGATCTGGAGTGGGAATTAACCAAGTAGTTTTTATTTTAAAGTCCATGACATTTCGAGTAATTCTAATTATATTTTCACTTTATTCTCAAATTCTTTGTCCATCAAACTCAGAAATGAATGGGGTTTTCTGATTGGTTCTGTTTGGCTTTTTTTTTTTTTAATGCAAAAAATAAAGGAAAAGGAAACAAAGGAGATCAAAGACATTTAAGCTAATACTAGTCTGAGTCATCTAAATCTGCATTATTCTCTGCAACTAAAACGAGTAAGCAAATGAAAGGCACATCTCAAGCTTCTCCTCTCAGTTTAACAACAGAGGGACAATAAAATCCTTTGCTAGAGTTACTAATAAGGACATTTCACTAGGAATTTTGAAAGACGAACAGAAGCACAGGGTCACATATTGAGGTTTCTCCTGCACTTGGGCAAACCCCTATTAAAATGAAAAGGAGAGCTCCTTAGGCCTGAGTGAACCAAAGCTCATTAGAGGGTGTAATTTGTAATTTCTTAATAAGGGTTAAGTTTCCATAAATGACCTAAAGTCAAACCCTCAGAAAGTATTTAATTGCCTAAATTCAGTTGCTAGGAATGGCAGTCAGTAAGTGCTCAGAGAAAGCTTTCCATCTCTGGCTGGATGCCCCAATCTTGGGACATCAGCAGGAGGAGATATCCCCGTTACACACCAGGCATGAGACTGGAGGGCAGAAAAGCAGAGATGACAATGTTGACACAGCAGCCACATAAGACCAGGGAAGGGATACGCCATGTCTGTGGCAAGGTGTTGGCAGTGGGGGGCTGCAAGAGGCGGCCTCTGTGGGAAGAGGTCTCGGCTGCCCCGTGCAGGACACAGTCATGTCAGCCAACAGACCCACCTCAGGGCAAAGCTGAGCCCATCAGCCAAGCCAGTGGTGCCTCTGGGAAAACATATATAAGAAAGGACAAAAAATGCTGGACAGGCAGAAGAGGAGAGGAAAAACAAGAGTGAAAACTAACAGAGGTAACACTGAGGTCAAAGGAGGAGTTGCTCCAGGCACAGAAGCAGAGTTTTACTGACAGGGACTGCAGGATCTTTTCTGGAGCAGGATTATCCTGAAGGACTGTAGTCCACACTGGAGCAAGAGAAGATCGTGAGGAGGAAGCAGCGGCAGGGAGGAGCTGGACAATCAAGCCCACCCCCTGTGTCACTCGGTGACTGAGCAGGTGGGTGGGCCCAGGCTAACCCACCCCAGAACGTCAGTGACGCATGCCCGTGAAAACCCTCAGCCAACTCTGGGGTCCCTAGAACAGGAGAGAGATGGAGTTACAGGAGAGAGCCCAGTGAAGAGCCACTAGGATGAGGAAGAGACTGGAGCATCTTTCCTGTGAGAGAGCTGGGATTGTTCAACTAGGAGAAGAGAAGGCTCGGGGTGGGGAGGTTTACTGGTGTGTGTAAATACCTGAAGGGAGGGTGTAAATAAGGCAGAGCCAGGCTATTTCCAGTGGTGCCCATGACAGGACCAGAGGCAATGGGCACACAATAAATCATGGGAGGTCCCCTCTGAACATCAGGAAAGACTTTTTCACTGTGAGATTGACTGAGTGCTGGAGTAGATTATCTATAGAGCTTGCGGAGTCTCCATCCTTGGAGACAAACGTTCAAAAGCCAGCTGGGTATGGTCCTGGGCAAATGGCTCTAGATGATCCTGCTTGAGAAGGATGAGATGACCTCCAGAAGCCCCTTCCAGCCTCAATAATTCTGTGATTCTGTGTAAATGCCAAAGGGTGAAAAAGACAATTTCATCTTTTCTAAAAACACAAAGGTGATAGGACATGAAATCCTTAAAAAATCTCTTACTGGTTATGATAGAAATTCAACGGAGAAGTCAACACTTTAGAAATGTTGAACTAACACTTGATTGAAATCTCTGTAGACGATACTGATTGACCCAGAAGTAGTTATAAATGCAATGATTTTCCCCAATGTTACTTAACCTGATGAAAGGAGAATGAAGGGACAAAATTAGCCATTCTTACATTCTTAGGATGTTCAAACATTATTTCTAATTTAGTCTGGAGAAATGGTATCTGTCATTTTGTAAAAGACTGTAGTTTATCATCTACAACTATCAGCTTCACCTGCCTCTTCTTAATTTACATGACAAGCTGATAACAGATCTTTGTCTTCATTATTGAACATACTCATACATTCCTATAGTCTTCATTATTTTATCTAACATGAATATTAAACTAAATGAACTATAATTGATTTGTTCATATAGTGTACCCGATGAGTAATGTATTTCATCGAACTATTGATGTATACATACAGTATTACTAGATCTCACCTCTCTATATAACAGATTTTTTCTTTCAGCACCTTTTTGTCACCAAAGTAGAAAACAAAATGAAGTAACACGTTCCAGTTGTCACTGACACTTTGCATTGCACTTCAGTCTCACTGTAACTCTATTACTTTTTTTGATTCCTAGGCTTTGTACTTTCTATTTCCCACTTTCATACAATTACATAAATCATGTATTCACTTAAAAGCACCACCAACTGAAATGACATCACTTGTGTTTATTGAATTCATTTTGAAAGCAGTTTCTCCAAGCTTGCACACAAATGAACATTACACAACAGATCTGTTCTCCTCCATCTTTATAGAGGCAATTTGCAGGTATTCTGTGTTTAATCTCTTGATAATACTCCTGTCCTATTGACTGTACTGAGTGACTTGGTGGAGGATCTTTGTGTTTGTTCCAATGTCAGAAACTTGCAAGAAGCCCAAGTATGTCAATGGTTTCCGCTTAATCTTCCAGTTAAGCAATATATTCCAACAGATTTTGTCATCTATAATTTTGCCTTTGTCAATATACAGTGGCTGCCCCTTTTCTAATTATATGGTTCTAAATGATGCTTCATTCTGTATCGAAGTAAAAGTCATGGCAGTCTACCTTTTAAAGTATTACTTAAATTGTTACCTGTTCTGATATCCACGGCAACTCTGAATATTCAAAATACCTTCTACCATTCAGTCCTACACTTTAAAAAATGGTATTCCAACCGCTGTTATGGAGTTTCTATTCTGGAGTCTTTTAATACATTATCTATTCCAGGGTCTTTTAATAGTAGACATAAAAAAAGTTTCAGGTTTTCAGTGACATTAATATCTATTTTATATATAGAATGTGAACAACATGTCCACTTCCTACCAATATCCTCAACAGTCTACCTCACTTCTTAATTGCTGGCTGTATTTCTATGATTTAAACACCTCCCTTGCATAAAGAAAATCATATACTTGCCTGAGTCTTAAAAAATTAACATCGGTGAAAATAAAAGATAGAGACACCTTGAAAAATGTGTGTTGTGTGCATTATTAGATATATTTGAGTGTTCAGATACTACTTTGTTATATTGTTAACATTGTAAATGTGTCCTGATACACAGAGAAGTATCTAAAATACGTGTGTCTTAGAAAGTAGATGAATATTGTTTCTGAGAAAGTAGATGAATATTGTTTCTGTTTCATCAGGCGTGTTTTGTCACAGCCCATACTAGTGCCTAAATTCCTTGGCATGCAGACAATAGGAAGCATCAGTCTGGCGCCCTATATCCCCGCCATCGGTGGCCTGTAGTTTTTACTTGTATTTTAAAGTCACATGCTTTTTTTCTCTATACATGCAGACAATAGGAAGCATCAGTCTGGCCCCCTATATCCCCGCCATCGGTGGCCTGTAATTTTTACTTGTATTTTAAAATCACATACTTTTTTTCTCTATATTTTTTTTTAAAGGAACCTGGCTAGAGTCCACCTTCCAAGGTCCATCTCTTTAAGTGCTTGGGAGTAAGTGTGTATGGCCAGTTAAACAGCTAATAAAATACCAACATTTTGAAGGCTATCGTTTCACCTGATATGTAGCTTACAGATCTCTAAGTCCTTCAGATGTCTGTTTTGCTCCTGAATATTTTTGCAAACCTATGCAGGTGATGATGCTGCCTCACCACTAACTAGTTGCTTGGAGCTTTAGCTCAAAACTAAAAGCAAGTGGGGCAAATTAGTGGCAAAGAATGTATCATCTGATGAGTGAGTCCTAATTCACCGGCATGCTAAATGCTGTGTGCAAACCTTAGTTTAGGATGCTAGAAGATCAGGAGAGTTTATATAATAAGTATAATTTAAGTAATAAATGCAATCATTTAATGAATATAATATAACACAACATAAGATAATACAATAAATATAATTTACAAGGGCTACTGTTGTCTCTCTAAATTGTAAATGTTTCCTGTTAATGGTGCAGGTGTTAAACTAATACTAGTGAAAAAGTCATCTACCCTGAGCAAGTCTGAATGGACGGCATCTAAAAAACCAGTTGTCTTTGAAAGAGCAGAGAAGTTAGAAGTTAGACTAGGTTTATAACCCAAATTTTCTAAGCATGTGAAAGATTTTCTTGTAGGTTTAGATTTGATCATTTCTGATGTTTTCTGCTCTCATTTATCAACTCTGGGAAATCACCGAGGCAGAAAAATTTATAACAAGAATCTTCAAAGTGTGATTTTAGTCTTCCAACTAGTTTTGCACTCTTAAGGAAATTGTCGTTCCACTTACAAAGTATGTAAATCAAACCCCAGAAAGGACCTTTTCCTCTTCGTATTACATCAGAAGGGAAAGTGTGCTGGCTGGAAAGTCTCCTTCCTTTTTCTGTCTTTTTCTTTCTTTTTCTCTTTTCCTTCCTTGTATATCAAAAACATTCTGACTCAAATAAATTAATCTTAAGAACAGTAAGGTTAGTTCATACCTAAAAATATTCTTACTTTTGATGGTTCTTGGGATACAGATAAAGTAGTTAAGGCTCACAAACTGAGTTTGAGCATTGCCCCCGTGTAGTGCCAAAGGCCACCCTTAGCCAAGCCAACAAAAAATGAGTATTCAGCAACATACAGCCTTCATGGAGCCTTCATGGCTTTAACCCCTTCAACCATATAGCTTTACCTTCTGGAATACCCAATATTAAGCATTCAAAAGAAAAAGAATAGCATATACTTCCTACAGAATGTATTTCTGATATGTAGATTTGTTTGTCACTAATGTCTTCAGAATGTCTTTAACTTTGCTTGGATATTTGGAGGGCAGAAAGGAAGTAACAAAAATTTCTCTGTGTAGATGAACAGGGAATAATTATCTGTTAAACTAAACTGAAACGGTGGGTTGGGTTTAAACTTAACTAAAACATAAGTAAGCCTTATGTAAGCCATCAGAAGACTTAAAAGATTATTCTCCTAGGTCCACAAGATGTTAATGGCTGAAAACTAATACTTATTATACCTTAAAAGCAGTAAACCAGCTATCTAAGGTACAGCAAACTATTTTATGAACCACCAAATGCCAAATGGAAGTTCAGAATTTCAAGTACAACTTCCATTTATGCGTAAGTGACCTGGACAGTCAGACAGCTGCACCACCAGCCCTGCGCATAAATGGCATTTTCTATGAATGTAGTAGTTAGGCATCTGAAAACCCCATTTGCCATCATGCCTCAAATTTGTTGGTTAACCGTGTCTTCAAAACAAATTAAGCAAACACCTTTTCTTCATTTGACAAAAATGAAGGACGAGTAGCAGTCTAGTTGGAAATTTAATCCATATCTTCTTTATGATCCATTATAGAAAAGTATTGGGCCTCATTCAACAGGAACTATAGCTATTCAGTGTTACACTTGATGGAGAAGAAAGCTATGTTCCATTTTAATAGATGGTGGAAGCAGAGGATAAACAGGAGTATACAGTATTTCTCTTTACGTTATTTCTTCAGGTCTGTTTATTGCTTGATAAAGTTTTTACATAAATTAATTAATTCAGGGTAGAAATTCTTCACCTACTACATTTATAGGTGCCAAATAGGTACTTAAATAAAAGACAAGGTTTAAGTAAGTAGGGCTTATGCACCTTCCTCCAGGAAAAAACAAAAGCTCCTGTAATTCTGCTGCAAGTCACTAGGTGGGGAGCCACAACCCAGGAACAGAGGCCCTCGGGATGGAGATCGCTAACACACCCGAAATAATATAAAACACAATTCCCTTTTCCCTCAGACAGTTCTTGGCGTGCACAGCCAGCACTGCAGCGAGCCCGGCCCAAGCCTGTGAGCGACGAGCAGGCAGGCGTAGCCCACCTCGCCCTGATGTACCTCCCGCTTCCATGGAGCACTACGGCTTATTGAGTGCTTCCTCCTAAGTCAGATGCCATTGACTTCGTGATGATTAACTTAGTAATCTTGTAATTTTACAATATGCATCCACCTAATGCGTTCCTCAACAATCTGGATAGTATCTTCTCTTTCTCCTTTTATCCTCCCCTTTATTTGGCTTTTTTTTTCACTATAGTTTTTGAATACTTGCTCCGTTAAGTTGATCCAGCAGGACTCAAATCACTGATCAGTCACTGGAAAGCCTTAGTTAGCCTAACTTTTCTCTTCTTGGTGATTCTTTCTTTAAGGACTTCTCCACCTCCATCACTCTCCCTTGGCACAGCTCTGGTGGCAGAATCTTGATTTTTACGAATTTTTAAAGAGTGGAGTTTGAAGATTTTCTTCACTGTGAGAGTCGTTAAGCATTGGAATAGGCTCCCCAGGGAGATGGTGAACTCACCATCCCTGGAGGTGTTCAAAAAACATATAGATGCTGTGCTTCGAGACATGGTTTAGCAAGCGTGGTGGCATTGAATAGAAGGTTGGACTTGATGATCTTTGAGGGCTCTTCCAACCATAACAATTCTATGATTCTATGGGGAAAACATATTTTAAATTAGAAACCTCAGTTTGAGATAACAAGTATCATAGCCTTTCTCTTTCTAAGTGCAAATAATGACAGATCTCGAATATCAACTTTTTTTTTTTCTCCTTTCACTTCCCCTGGGAAATGCTTTTCTTTTAAACCTTGCTGAAGAGGATGATTTGCAGCAGGATCACCCCAGCTCATGGGCTGATCAAATCTGGAGCATGAGTACGCCCCTATCTAGATCCATAAGAGTTTGTTCTTCTTTCTTAAAAAGGTTTCCATGAGGTTTGGTTTCATCACTATTATCATTCTGAAGGACATTTCAGTTATTCAGTGTCTTCCCTGATAGTATATCAAATAATTTATGTCAAGTTTAAAATGAAGGTCCTTGCTTTTAATAACATAATGTCTCCTCTGTCACCCTGTCAGGGAAGTATGCGTCTCTAGGTAATTCTCTGATAGAGGCTTTCATACAATACCATTACTCACAATTAACAGAAAAAAACCCTGTATTTTGTCTAAAAGCAAAACTCAACAGCTTATGGGTTAAAGTTGATGTCAGTAAAGTTAAAGTGGAAATAATGGAAAAATATTGACTATCAGGATAACTAGTCATCATTTCAACATTGAAATATGTTATAAAATAAATTCTGATTATTTTTTTTTTGCATTTGTGTTTATTTTTCTGTCTTCCACATAAATATTGCAATCATTTTTCTCTCCTATGTTTGATTTCCTTCTTCATCATAGCATATGAAGTCCAAGGCTTATTTGGTTATCAAATAAACCAGAAGGTACCTAAACGTTTTATGATCTGTGATCCTCTGATTTTTTCTGGTGCTATTACTCTTAAAACTATCAGTCTTGGTTGTACAGATTGCATGTCTCAATGCCATAAAGTTCCAGAAAATAGCTATTTGTTTTTGCAGTTTATAAATCCCAGTCCAGGGACTTCCTTGTAAAGCTAATGAAAAATGATGTAGTCTATAGCAACTTGTTCACATCTAAACTAATCCGTCAGTGAACTTGACGAGTTATACCTATAGCTTAGCAGGTGGCCTAAACAGGCTGCCACCTAATCGTTTCTCTTTCCAGGAGTGTTAAGTAAAGGGTTAACCTGGTGCAGGAGTGATTATATTAGATTCTGTGCTTTGCATTGTGCAAGTCAGAATAGGAAATCGTAATAGCCTCTTCTTAAACACTGTTGCTGCTATCGTCTTAATTTACTTCACTCTAGGTAATATACTCCCTGGTCTCTGCTTTCACAGCAGGCACACACCTCTTCTCATTGTTACACCTGATTTGTGGGAAATGTCAGGGCTCCAACAAGGCCCCTTGAAAGTTACCCCAGCGATTCGCTCAAGTGACTCACCAGCAATATCAGCATCTGGATCTTCAGACATTTTTCCATCATGGCTTGAGAGTTTCTGGCTTTCCTGATTTTTCCAAGCCACCAAAATCTGGAATGGCAAAGGTAGTATAAGGAGGTTCTGTTATGAAGCAGTGATATTGCTAGCATATTGCAAGACCACTCATGCTCTATTTGAGGTTGAGTGGGCTGTGAAAGCATTTGAAATAAAAAAGAGAGCGCAGAAGAAAACTTCACACAAAATCTTCCTCATGGCTTCTTGGAGAGGTGGATAGCTAGACAAGGAAGGGGAAGTAAGAAGTCTGGTCTTGGCTCCAGCCCTTAGGCACCAGTGACTCTTTTTTAAGTGGCCACTGTCAGACAGCTTCTGTTCTCTTTCCCAGAGACAAGATGAACAGAGACCATTACCTACCTTGATGACCCACACTGATTTTGGGCTCCCTTGGATGGTGTCTGGATCCCTCTGTGCTCACAAGCTGTAAACTTTGTAATGGCAGGTGCTCTCTTTTGTTCTGCCGTCCTGTGGTTAAGGGTGTTGAGAAAGCATGATCATTTACTATGTCTCGGGCTGTTACAGACTACAGAGAACCTTAGAAATGCTCAACAAATAGAATAAATGGTCATAAAGAAGGCAGAGTAGCTACATCCAGGACGAAAGCTTTCATCTAAAGCACAGAAAGAAATTCATGACATCCAGCTTCTCAGCTGCATAAGAAAAACCATTTTCAATTCAGGTTCATAAACCCACAGCTTTGTCTAATAGGTGCAATGCCAACTTGTTCAGTCATTAAATTAATTACCGCTATCTGCTCCATGTGATTAATTGTTAATATTTTGTGCTATGACAATGTCAAGATGCCCCTGATAGGTCTGAGGACCCACATAGCTAAGTGCTATATGCAGCTGCAGACAGATTATCTCTGAATTTCCTTCCAAAAAACAGGGATTATGAGAGACCTGTGGTCATGGAAAGCAAAGTGTCTTGCCCAGGAGCACACACAAGGATGGACCAGAGTTGGAAGCCGGACCTAAATGTCTTGCCTTCTCTGGGAAGGCCAAGTCTGCTCTGCTTCCCAGCTTCGCAGAAGCTCTCATCCTCTTAAGAGTTAAAATCCATCACTTAACATGAAGTACCTGATACTATTTTAGAAGTGGAAAGTTTCCCAGTGGGTCTCCCATGTCATATCTCACTTCTTTATAGCGGTGAGATATAATATTGGGATGAGCAAGGTGAATTTTCACACACCTACCTGAAAGTGAACACATCAAGAAACAACTGAATGAAACATCCCAAGAGGAAGTGGCCTGGAAAGACCATTTTCTTGCCCAGATATTCTATTTGTTGTGACAACTTGCATTTCCCTGGAACACGTCCAGGTGACAAGGAATGCAGCTGACTTTATTACACATGACAGAAAAACATTGTAAAGAATAACTCATTTAAAAGCCTTTGGCCTTTATCTGTTGTTCTTTTAATTCACATTTTTTGTATGAGATTCCCTGCCTTTGAGGCTTAGCCAGTGCCTAAAGGGACAGTGAACCACAGGGCTACAGGGAGTACAGGGAACAAACGGAGGAAAAGTAAGGGGCTGCTCTCAGAGAGAAAAGTAAAAAGGACCTGTCCAAACTAAACCTTAAAAGCCTTTTTTTTCTGGGTACAAAACCTTTGAGTACGTAAAGATTTCAGTGTGCCTGTGAGCTCCTCAACCTTTCCCTGAAGTATACACTTACTTCAAATATCACCTAGCTAGAAAACCTTCTTAAAATTGTCCTCACTTTTCCTCTTAGCAGCTGCTCCCCTCAGGAAGGCTAACCCCGCCTTTTGGGGGCTGCATGGGTAGCAGGCAGCCAGGGTGCCACACTGTAGTTCCTCTGTACACTCCTCACGGCCCCTTCTCCCAGCCAGTCCAGATATGTCCTCACCCTGACATGCCTTGCCTAGGACGTAACCTCTACTCAGCCCCCAGCAACATCCTTTTAGTGCCAGTTTTGCACCCTGTTTGTTTCCTCCACGCTGCTTGTAGCCGACAGAGCGATACCATAGTCAGTGTAACTGCTGGTGAAGGCAAAAATTACCGTAGGATAGAAAAACAGTCTTCTAAAAACCTTGGTGGCACCTGAAGTGCTTTTTTTTCAAGCTTTTCTTTCAGCCTTTCTATCCATCTGCTTCTTCTTCCTTCCCTGTCTTGCTTTGCATCTTCAGGAGGGGGATAAGTGTCCTGCAGAGTACTGCGGCGGCCAGACTCTCCCAAGACTTCCCACACAGTGTAGCAGGTAGCTTGTGCTGAAAGGACAAGGTTAGTCTGGAAAGGTGAAGGGTGCCAAGGGAAACTGCATAACACAACGTTGTAGATGAAGCCAATGAAATCTGTCAAGCCTGGGAAAGCAAATTGTCCTGTGAAGCTGAGGAATTATCTGATTTAAATTACTTATGTTCATCCAGAAAAGTTGTCTCCAAGAAGTAAAATCCCCTAAAATATCATTTCCACACTGTTTGTATACAATCTGCTTCATCAAACTGGGCTTATATGCTAAATAGAGGGACTTTCAGTAGGAATAAAGAGTAGATGGTTTTGCTTCTGCAATGTTTTGGTTTGGGGGATAGTTATTCATAAAACATGACCAGTTTCGTCACTGGCCATCATTTGCCTTTTATACCAAAATGTATGTTGGGATGATGAATTCAGAGATGATGCAAGACTTCTCAGAAATGTAGGCAAATTGAATTTTCCATCTCCCTCAAATGAGGTTTCTGTTTTAAACTGTGGCTGGGCAAGTCCTGCCTTGGGAAGAAGAGAGGCAGGCAGGAAGGAGGGAGCTGGGATGTTATTTGAAATGCCTGGTCACTAGATTGTGGTCCTGGTTATTACAAAATGAGAACTTGAAACCCTGAAGCTTCCTTCCTAATGGGAAATGCCTTTATAGTCTGTATGTCTGCAAATAAATTTGATTAAATTTCCTTCCATCTGTGTGCTCCAAATGGCTGACTATAATTTGAAAGTGTCAGAGCTCACCCGAGAAATAAAATTGTGGAGGGAAGTTAGGGCCATGACCATCCAGCTGAATCTACAAGGCAGTACCAGAGCTACAGGCACCGAGGCAACAGACTTTCACATAGCTGCCAGCTCCGTAAGTGGACGCACGGAGCTGTGCCAAGGAGCACACCAGGCTTTACTGAGGTCCCTGTCTCAGCATCCTGCTACGGGAGGGGTGCAGTGCCAGGGACCAGATGCGAGCCACGGGAAGTCAGAACGGACTTGGCTGCAGCCAAACAGTCCTGCAGGAGCAGCCGCCATCCCACATGTCCCCGCTCTGCCTTTCCCGCTGCCAGCAGCGACCAGCCTCGGCTTCTAGAGGCTTGGCCAGCCTCGGCTTCTAGGGCTCTGGCAGGAGCTATGCATATCTTTATGCTCGTGGCAGTCTGTTGCTCCAGGCAACTGCCAGTCTATCTGTTTTGTATATATATATATATATAAAAAATGTGCGTGTGTGTGTGTGTGTGTGTGTTTGTGTGTATGTATCTGTCGGTGTTATTTAAAATAGGAAATACAATAAAACTAAACCTGAATGAACTAACAAAAATTCAATCAATGAACAATTCTAGCAAGGTTTTTCACCTCTACACTGTCATGTAATGAACTTGCATCATTCACACATGATTGAATTTGCCCTCTAACTAGTTTCAAAACAACAGAAAATTCAAACCAGTCCTTTTTGTTATTATTATTACTGAGTATCAGCAGTAACACATGCAAAAGTGCCAATGGCTGTAGTGCCTTTAGTTTTTCCTACTCAGGATGACAGGGAAGGTTAGACAGGGAAATAAACTTCAGACACCCTAAAGCATAATTACGCCTGCTCGGAATTTATACCTGTTTCTTCTATGTCTGCACATCCTCAAAATTTATCCTGCATAATCTAATTGATCATCTACATGACCACTTACTTTTTCTGGGGCAGCATTTAAAGCAGAAGGGTTACCAAGGTGCAAAACACTTGTGCTAACAGTTCGTGTTTGTAATGGAAAATGCTTGGATATTTTCCCTTGCTGTATTTAAAAAAGTAATAATACAAACATAAGACAAGTTAAAACCCAAATCCAACAATTAAGCATCCCAGAGCCTAAGAAATGACCAGAGAGAAAGCCATGGAGCCAGCATGTTATTTATAGTGACATATCAGTCTTAGCTAATTCTAAATGAAAGACAAAGTACTAGAGCAAAAGAAAGCAACAGAAACTTTGAACATTGGAAAGCATGATCCCAGCCAGCCAAGAATGAAGGACTGGGTTGGCAAGGCAAGCTCTTGAGGGAAAAAACAGTGGAATCTTTTAGCAAATAGTTAATGGTGATGCTACGGGAAGCACAGTGCTAAAAACCAAATAATCCTTGAAAAATAGATGACCTTAAACAGTTCCGTGAAATGTTCTGTTGCTTTCATCTTCCATTCATCTGTTTACGTTAAGTTCTTGTATGTTAATTTCCCACAGAATCGAAATTGAAGCTCGTCTTTGTATTTTATTTAATTCACAGAGAGTATTGATTATTATACTAGATAAAGTCTCTTTAATCAACATGTCATGTGTACTTACCTGGCTCATGTAATCATTTATTTCCTATTGTTTTGGAGATTGGTGGCTCCTCTTGAAGTGACATCTGCTAGAAGCTCCTCTCTGCAATTTTGTTTCTCATGTGAGTTCTGACACTTGCACACTGCAATCAATCATTTGGAGCACACAGATGGAGGAATTTAATCAATTTGATTTCAGATAATATTGACCATAATGTGGAACCGATCAGGTGAGAAAAGAACCTAGGATTTCCGTGTTTTCTTGTACTGTAGTGGAGACCATAGCTTAGTGACCAATAATCCACATAATCATAGGGTCATCAAATGATAGTTTAGGTCAAAAAGAGAGGATAAAAATTTTAGTGTTTGCTCCAAGCAGGTTCAGCACCAACATAAGATCAGGAGGCTCATGGCTTTGGCTGGACTCTCAGACACCCTGCCATGACTGGATCTCTGTGATAACAAGGAAGGAACATGGGCTTTAATGGAGGAACAGCTGCCACAGCACCTTTTCAACCCCATTTGCTTTGGTTTTCAAACATAAGACTGTCACAAGTCCAGACTTGCTTTGTGTCTACAGCTCCTAGAAGCATACACAAGTAGTGTGTCTGTCCACTTTTGGACACATCAAGGTATAAAATCATATTCTTGAATAGCTGTGTTACTGATAGGACAGGTCTGGCTACTGCTGTACCCACCAAGGTGCATTCTCCATTTCAGACATCACGGTGTCTTGCTGCAGCAGTGTCACAGGTCTCTCTGTCACATACAGGGTCTGTCACGTACTGCAGGACAACATGTAGTTGTAGACAATTGGGCTGATGCTACTGCAGTGAGGTAGTCCACGTGAACATGGGCTAAGAAATGCCTGAAAACTTGGCCTATCCCCAGCTTTTTTCATGAAGGAAGAAGTAGTGTAACATTAAACAGCAGTCTCCAAGATGAGGAAAGTTGGAGGGTGTGAAGCTGTAGCCTCATCTTCAGCCAGCCTGCAGTCAGGAGTAACATAGGAGTAGTCTGTAAGGGCATGTCATGTAGATTTACTGCTGAGTGAACAGTCCTCTGCTGCACATAAAATGTTCTTTTCCTGCTCAGAACAATTTTTACTTTCCCCTTTCCTCCAATTTTTACACATTTTTCAGTTTTGTTTACACTCAACTTTCCCTAGTTAAGAAGGGAAAGAAAAAAACCCCATAATTATCTTTCATGCATCTTCTTCTTGAAGCAGTTCATGATTAGGCAAAAATATAGTAAGATGCTTACACATTATCTCAGGAACTGGGGACTAGGTCTGGGGCACTCTGGTTCCCCGTGCTTACTGTTTTCCTTACCTAGCAGCTCAGTCTGTTATCTGCTTCTGTAATGTTTATATCTTTGTCCAGTCAACTGCAGTAGGATATGAAAACTCCAGAGCATGTCTTTGTTACTTGGCACTCAGATTATGGAAACTGCTTTCTGGTCAGAGCCCTATCCTTCCTGGAGTCATGGTTTTCAAATGTGTTTGGACTTGTATTATCAGCATCTCATTGCTAAAAGCAATTGATTAAAGGTATCACCTGAGTTTACCAGCATTTGGGACATTCTAGTAATTCTGCTGTCATCCATTTCTACCCTAACTACATCATTCTGTTTCTGTTTCTTTTTCTTACTCCTTTCCTATTGCCTTCAGAATACCCTATACAGAGAGCCACCTATCAGAAATAGAAAGTTACCTTCCAGGAGGGGCAGGCTCTGACCTTGAGTGGGACAGAAAGTGACTTTGACTGAGGTATTAAGTTCCAGAGAAGAAAAATAAATTTCAATAATACCTGTGTTCAGCAGTATATGTTGAATCGTTCTACTGACCTCCCTAGACAAAGGCTTTTCCAGCTGCCCTCTTGAGACATCCAGCTCTTTTCATATGAATACAAGATTTATGATTTGGGAGCCTGGATTCAAGTCCAGGGAGTAGACCCAGAGAGACCTATATCCTCTCGTTTCAGATACATTTCATTATCTACTGGCTCTTTCAAATCTCTCTGAGAACTTAGGTTTTGTTGAGATCTACTTCCATTCTTCCTCATGTATATTACTGAAGGTCTGGACCTTCATTGTATCACCTGCATCATTTACCTGTGCAGTATTGGCTGCATCTAACATACATGGTAAGCCCTTTGCAACATGACATTTTCATCCTAGAACCAGAATAACAACTTTGGTTCCTAACCTCAGAAAGTATTTTGAGAACAACCAACAGCCTCATAGCTGATGCACCATGCTGACCTAGTTAAATCTCAAAAAATATAATTCATGTTGTAGTTAAGATCTTTAATTTAAAAAGATGCCACAGACAATTGTTCTCTCCTTCTTTCCAGACCATTCATGCCAACCCTGTGTACTGCTCCCTGCTGCAGTAAATAGAAGTCTTGCAAAATAAAACCTGGAGCACTTTGTAAATTCCTTCCCCTTCTGCTCAATATCTAGCTAGATCTTTCCCGATAGACCACACAGGTAGAATCAATGAAAATAGACCTCCCAGCCATGTCCTTATCTGTCTGTTGTTTCCTTTCCAGTTGTTCTTATTTCACCAAAACCAGCCTTTTCTGATAGCTTTTGTTAATAGACAATAAGAACAATGATTTAACTTACTGATTACTCTCCTTTGGGTTTTGAACAGCTCCAGTACGTTCACAGGGTGAGTATTTTTTCTGGATAGGAGTAGATGAGGGAGAATAGTAGTGTCACATCTTAACGCAAGTGAGTTTGTTAGGTTTATGTGGTTACCAGCGCCAGGAGGAAATGGCTTTAATGAGGAAACAGGCTATATAACACAAGATGAAGTGTTTCATTAAGAATGAATACTATTATTCAGATCTTATTGCCAGAGAACTTGGATGAAAGGAAGAACTTACTGTCTTGTGACTCATTAAGCCTAAAATCAGTAAACTGGGGAGCTTGGGGAGTCTCAGTCATTCATCCCAGTTTGCCTGGCTGAAGATAGCCAGTTTGTTTTGACATCGGTGTCACATAGTGTGCTATGTCTCTGAATATTGATAATACAAAATTTCACATTTTTCTTTTCCTATCCTCCTTTTCTAGGCCAGGAAAGCCATTCAACCATCACTCAAAACTAGAAAGAGAAATCACTCTATCTTAATTCCCTGTTGTACATTATGCTACTAGCTGAAAAGCTATCTTAACTTCAATCTATAGGTGGGTGAAACCAAGAATCATGGGAAGTGTCACCAAAATTAAGTTGTCTGGGGAAGGGAGGGAGGAGGAAGGAGTGTTAAAACCCCAGGGCAAGAGCTGATGCAGGAAGCTGCCAACAGATCTTCCTGCAAACACACTGATGGCACCCTGCAGGGGTGAGAAAGATCTCAGTCCCCCTTGTTGGCGATTTCCCCTTCCAGCCGGATTTGCTTTACTACAAAAAGGAAAGAAAAGGGTGATCCTCATTTTATTTTTGGAGATGATGGGCAGAAGGGGTCAGTAACTTCTCTCATTTCAGGAAAACAGTAAAAGCAGAATGACTAAGGGGTTTGTTCCTAGCTGTGTTAGAGCAGGCATTTGGTTTCTGTTTTACCTTGCATGTCAGGAAGGTCTGAGAGCTGGAAGGGCTGTAAGAAGCTGAATCTTCAATAGCAGCTAGGTAACGTCTCACTGCTGATGCTCATAGCAGGAGATCTACGGAGCTGGGCTGTGGGAAACTTGCATGTTCATTTATATTTCCTTTCCTAAGCTCTATGGAACTAATTTGGGGTTGTGGGATGTCATATTGTGACTCATGTCTTTGAAGTATAATATCTCATGTAACAGCTTCTTAGAGTGCAAGGAGAAGGCAGCTGGACCCTTGCATGACAGTTGTTGGTCACCAACAGGACAGGTGTTTTCCAAGCTAGCTGGGTCATAATACGTTTTGGATATATTCTTTCAGGGCTGTTGTACCACAACAATTTGTCTTCTAGATACCTCCCATTGAAGCTCGACTTCCTTCTGTAAACAAGCAGTACTACTGGGGGCTTCTTGGTTTGGTTTGGTTTTGTTTTGTTTTATTTTTCAGAAATAAGAAAAAAGAAAGAGATTCTGTGAGTCTGTGACTGCATTGTTTGGTACCACTCAGCTGGAGCTGAGTGTCACTGGTCAGTCTGCTGTCATAAATACAAAGTCAAAATAATATTTGAAACTGTTGATGTGAGTGATCCTTCCTTCTTAAAGAACGGCAAAGATGTCAAACATATCCTTTTCAGTCTATTCTGTCCTACCCTTGTAGTTGTCAACAGGACTTCATGGGTATCATGTCATGAGCAGCAACGAAGGACAAAAGTCAGCAGAAACAACCCTTCATCCTGATGTTTACTGACATTTTCTGTAGTTTTTAGGGAACTGCTGATATTAATATTCTCATTTCCTATCCAGATCAGAAACCTGAATGAAAAACTTCAGACATATCTGATCGAATGTTATGCTAACTTTAAGTTATCAGTTGTTTCAAAAAGACTGTCACATTCCATCTTTTTCAGTAGAAAAAAAAATCACCAGCAAGAGTTGGCTTTCTGGTCCAGGAATCAGTGTTATTCAATTAAATGTGTTGGCATTTGTCTGTATTTTTTTTTTTTTTTTTGAACAGCAGTCACAATTAATAAGTCCATCAACTTTCACTGCTGCTGTTAAACTCAATTTGCAGTTGTCAGGTGCTTTTTGGAAATATGGGAAGATTGGCTGAAATTCTAGAAAACCCCATCTGGCCTTTTTTTGCTCGATAGAAGAAGCGACACTTAATCTGTTATCACTGTGTCAGCCAGTGCTGACCAAATATGATCACCTGAGACTGTGAAGTACCTACAGCCTTTCTGATTTAGCACAAGAAGAAAAGCTTGACTCTGAACTTAAACCAACCTGACATATATGCTGTTTATCGCCACCAAAGGCAGGTTTTTTAGATGCTATCGTTCAGTAACACAAAACTTGAAGGAAGGGGAAATGCATTATCTCACCTCCAGCAACAGTTTATAATGAGAGCGAAGTTTGTTAAACATGATCTGTCTTCTGTTGCACAATTAAAGGCAAGAAGTGCCACGTTTTATAAAATAGGTTAACCCTACATTTACACCGTGTAACATTTTTAGCTGGCAGGAACAGATTCTACAGCTCCACAAACAACATGCTTCTGGTCCCAACAGATAAGAAAATACTACATACAATGCATCGATTTTCCTTCTAATACAACAGGATAACAATGCTAAAGTTGTAATGACATTAGCAGATATTTAGTATGGATGTGAATTAAATGTGCAGTGTTTTGTATTTGCAGGGGAAATTACCAGAAGGCTTTGTATATTTTTTCCTACACAAGCAACTACTTTGACTTTTTCTTTAATCTTTTTGTCCTTTATACTTAGTTTCTGTTCTTTTCCCTTTTATCCACAAGGCCTAGTTCTATTTGAATTATCTTTGGATATTGTCCCAGATGCCACAGGTTGCTGTGGTAATTTATAAATAATACAAATTCAGTAACCATAAAATTGGGTTCCATATTTTAAATTGTTTTCTGTGACCTTCTTGTCTGTATCGTGACCCTTTTTCATAAGCAGTGGTTTGCATCAGCAATTCCACCTGTACTTTCAGGAGATCAACTATCCCTGTTTTATGCTTAGAAGAAAAAAGTAGAAGCAACAAGTAATATGCATCTTGCTTCATGCATATTGAAATGAGCTGGGTAATGTGATATCATAACTAATAGCAATAATCTTAGCAGTTTTCCAAAATAGCCTGTTCGGTAATTTGCTATTAATGTTGTGGATTGTTCTTCCTGGCTATGTTTACTTAGTATGCCAAATGGTTTTGCCCTTATAATTCTCCCTGCCTCAGTTAAGCTAATAGCTCTGCCCCTTTCCTGTTAGCCTGATGCTCTTCCACGTCGTAAAACAAAGTTGCTGACTGATGCTATGCAAAGTACAATGCTCATTTCTTGCAGTCCAATTTTGAACCAGTGGGAATAGAATTTTTTCACCCGAAAGGTGTTTATGGACAATGGCAAATGATAAAAACCCCTTTGGTCAAGGACCTTTGAATGTGTTACAAGGCACTTTACCGGACAGTATGTACGTAGTGACAGATAGTGCATAAGGTGCTGGGATATGGCACTGGCTTTAGCTCTTCCCTGTTCCAAGAAGAATTTCTGATCTCTTCGGGACTGACCCAGACCCCTAATGTGTGGTCTTGGAACTACGCCAATCACTTTAATATCTATGAAGCTGATTCATATGGGTAGGAGGGAAAGTACAACTCAGTTAATCAAAGTTCTTCGACTCACTGTTCAAGCAAGAGTTTGGCATTTATTTGCAGCTGTAGTGGCACCTTGTCTGAGGTTTATTTTCTGGCTTTGCTATCATTTCAGGCAGAAGGCATTGTCAAAATTAGTTTCATTTTCTTCCAAGATTTCAGTTCTTTGATTTTGATACGGCTGTGATCTTGCCTTGGCAGTTTTCCACACTTTCCTGATAGCTCAAGCAAAGTGATCTATTAAACCAGCATTACCAATTTCAAAATGTCTTTGCCACCTAGATAACTGTATAGACTGAGGTATGATAGTAATAGCATTTCATCAGCTGGTTCATAAGCAAGCACTCTGAAAGCTGGCATGCACCTGTTAGAACAGTAATAATCACTCTTGACCAATTTCTGGAAAGAACTAGAAGTCTGTCTCAGATGTTGAAGCTCCCAAGCTCCTCTGCCAGCCTCTCACTAAATTTCAAGTGTGATGGAAATGTGGAGGTTAATAACCATAACTTCTCTACAACAAAGAAAGAAACATGGCTCCTTGTTTAGAAGTAGAAAACATTAAGCCGTTATAAGTTCATTCTAAAAGCTTGTTTGAAATTCTCAGAGAAACTGTCCTTTCCTAATTTCTTTCCTCGTCCTTGATTTTTTATCTCCTTACAGATCCTCTTTATAAATACTCGTGTTGTCAACTCCAATTGTCCTTTTCAGAGAAGTAACTTAAAGACTTTCATTGTTCTGTCTTAAAAACACTGCTCCCAGCAGCACCGGTCCCTCCATCTAACTCTTGCACCGCGCAGCGTGTAAACTTTGTCTCCTATTCATCAGTCTTACCAGTTCCTCCTGTAAAAGTGCAAGGTAAGTGGCTCTGAGTGATAGAGGATGTGCATATTTTGGAATGCCTTCTTGGTATTCATTCTTGACATGTCAATATATGCTAGTCAAGTGGCAAAAATACTGGAAACCCTCCTCCCTTCAGTGGGCAAATCTATATGAAGGTTAATGACACCCAGGAGGCCTGGCCTCTGTATACAATCAGTTGTCTCATTTCCAGATGAATATTCAGTTCTTGGCTGCCAGCTTTGTTGGTGCCCCATGGAGATGTGTTCCTGGGACATGTGCAGGCTGGCCATATGAGGAACGAAATGAATGCCCAGATTCCTTGTGGAGATAAATCTTTCTAGTGTGGTACTTAGTTGGATGGATTCAACTTATTCAGAGTGGTGGAAGGGCAGGGATCGCGTTAAAATTGTAATCGTTCTGTCTCTGCTCCTGACCTGATATCGAGATGCAGTCTAGATGGGTGCAAGTCACTCAGGCAAGGTAGTATGTGTCTGCTATTCCTGAAGTTATATTTTATCTCAGAGACTATTTTTACTCTGTCTTGCCCATTTCATGGTTTGTGGTTATAAAAATCTCCATAAATTATGCACTTCTCTTAATTTGTCCAGACACTGCCTCAATAACCAGTCTCACCCTGCCCTGTACTTTATAAACAGCTTCATCAGGTCAAACTCTTCTTCTTCATCCCCTGTCTGCTCCACAAGCCACAATTACTGACAACTGTAGTCTCAGTGGTTTTGGACTACTGTCCACAGTAAAACTGTAGAGGAATACGCCTCTGCCTAACAGTAACGATAACATGTTTCTTTGCTATATCCACAAATTCAGGTTGGCTGTCTTAAGGGTATTTGACTAATAATACTAAATTAGGAAAAATTGCACTGAATATAAAATACAGAAAAGTGCAGTGTTTTGGAAGTCCTCCCTTCTGGGATGAAAGATACAAAAATAGTCTTTATTTACATATAAGGAAAGCAAAAATTCAATTCATATTACATTATGGAATGAAATTCACACAATTAATCATGGAAGTCAGTTGATCAAGCACTGGAAATGCTAGCAAATCGCAACAAACACTATAATGGCTTGAAAATTCTGTTCAACAATCAAATAATTTGTTTGAATTCCTTGCCTGCAAATAAAATTCTGTTAATGACACTTATGTTTGAATATATTTGTGTAAAATAAGTAGTGGCTACTTATAATCCAATCAGAATTTATATTCTTGCTTAATTAATCACTGTGCTTTGTTTTTTTTTAACCTTAGTTGCATCACTTCAGTAAATCTGTTTTATTAAAAATAGCTTGAGATTAATAAATGACAGCTCTTGCTCTAATGAAGTTCTTCCCAGCATCAGTAGTAGCTTCAAAACTTTATATAGTTAAAAGTCTAGTGGATGTAACTAGGTATGCATAGCTGTTGGAATTCATTGCTAGACTTATTCTGGTAACTGCTGCTAAAAATATTGCAATGCTGGAGTAGTAGAGCCTTTTGGGGGAGTTTTAGTGCAAAATCATTTTTCTAAGCCCCAGAAACTTTTGAGGCTAATTCTTGTACAGAAATAGTTAAAAACCCAGCCTCTTTTACTGAGAGTGAAAAGGGTACCTGATGGCTTACTACTAAGTATAACCTAAGAATAATGTGTCCAACAGGGTGCACTGTAATCGCCTCTTTGCTGATTTGCCAAGGAACACAGCTAAACTTGAAAGGTTCTTTCTGGTCAAAGGTCATGTTTGCTGTTGAGTTTTCTACCTACTTAAAAGTGTGTCGTTTGCTAAAAGAACACGTGTTCTGCCAAACTTCTAAGCTTGAAGACTTTTGTTGTTTGCAGTGTTCATGACAGTTTCCCAGAAGAAACTCTGTTGGCAGCTTTGTGTAGTTCCTCTGCGTGACTTGTAATACATCCCTTTAGAAAAAAATCCCTTTCAAAATAAACATCTCTCAAATGTGCTTGTAGTCGTAAGGCAACATCTTCTGTCTCCTTATTAGCTGACTTTAATGCTGTATAGTTATTTATGGCCCAGACTGAAAGTATAAATGCCTCTTCATTAATCTATGACTCAGGTTTAATCGGTGCTGAGATTTGGGGTTTGGGGACCATTAATGCAGTTCTATCATTTACCCAGCTTGTGACATCATTACCAGTTAAACACAACCTTGTAAACGAACAGTATTCTTGCCATCTATTAATTGCCTCCTGGGGGTGAAATGCCTTTTAGCTTTATTCAGTGTAGCTTTTGTACGCAGATTTCTCAACCATTAATCACTACACTCAGGATTCACTGTCTTTCAGCATCAGAGTTATGGCTCGAGGATAGGATTTTTTTTTTTTTTTTGTGCTACATTTTGATAGGGAATTAGAAGAAATATATGTGCATTGAAGTCCACCCTCCAAATTCCTTCTGGTCTGGAGACAACACTGCTATGTCTTGAATAAAAAGTTTTTAAAAATAATTTTGGAGGAGAAGAGATGAAAAAAGGCATCCAATGATTTCTAACTTGTCTTTCCTAAACATGACTAGAATCTTGCCAAAGTCTTATGCTAAATAGAGTAATATTTAAAATGAGGTAGAAGTGTTTTGATTTCCTAGATGCACAGATAATTGTAAGCTGTTTGGAAAAAGGACGCTTAGTTCAATGTATTTTATTTAAAGGACAAATAGAGGGAACTCTGTGGTCTTCAACTATTTTTTAGGTCTGCTAAATCTTTTCACTACCCAGTTATACCGACTCCAAAAGTGAAAGTAAAAATATTAATAATACTTTGCATGCTAAATTTATTTGTTAAAATTTTTTGTGTACTTTTGGGGATCTTGGAGGTTGTGTGATACGAATCACTGAGAAGTGTCCTTGAGGAGCAAAAATTTCTTGGGTATAGACTGGAAGTTTCTGTAACACCTCCTTTTAAGCTTCCTCCTTCACTCCCTCAATTCTTTGCACAGTGATGGCTTCTTACCAGCCTGTCTCAGTGATCATAGGTCACCTTGTGAGGAGCACGGTATGTATCTTTAGTTACTTAACATCCTCTGAACAGTCCTAATAATTTTGCATTTTGTAAGAGATTGGGTCACTGTATTTGGGCTGTAAGTGCTAAGGCATGGATATTTTTAGCTAGTTGCCAAAAATAGTAGAAATATTGAGTAGCAGGGATGGGAATTAGTCACATATCTTGAGATTCAGTGCAATGATTTAAACTGAGATGTGGCATCCCCATTGGACCAGAATAAATAACATAAGGCAGTGAGACTGCCTTCTATCTTAAACTAGCTTGTTTCATTTCCGAGTTAAATGAACTGAATTCTGGTCTTTTCATTTCATCAAGTGCAACCTTTGGCTGAGATATGGTGGTTTTGAACTGTTTTGAACTTCTGTGGACTGTCCTCCATAGAGGACACTCACTAAAGGCCAAAAGCTTTGTGTGTTAGCCTTTAAAATTAGTTTAAAAGAACTCTAAAAGACTATCTTGTCCCTGTGCTGTGTAAAAGGCTACTGCTAAATTCTGTAGAAGCATAAGAGGTGAGTTAGAAATGTACACCCATTTTTCATTATTCTGTTCTGTTACTTTGCACTGTTTAGTAAGATATTATATAAAAACTTCAGGGGACTTTAAAAAGAAGGCATCAGCCCTTTGTATTTACATTTAAGATGATTTTAAATTGGAGCTTTGTGAGGGTAGAGATATAACATGAACAGTTTGTACAGATGTCTTAATACAATTTGTGAACCCTAGAAAAGACCTGGTATATGCTCAAGATAGAAGGAAAATACAATTAGTGCTCAAGTGGAGCAAGAGAAATTCATGTGAAATTGGCTTGGCTAAAAATTCTCATCACTACTAGGTAATGGTTGTAGAAGGATATTTCCCTTTTTTTTTAGGGTTAAAGGGTTTTCCTCTAAAATTAGAGAAGGTAAACCAATATGAGAGAGTTCCTCTTCTAAGTAGTTTGGAGGTTGTCGTGGTTTAACCCTGCAGGTAGCTAGACACCCACAGCCACTTGCTCACTCCCCCTCCCAGTGGCATGGCGGAGAGAACTGAGGAAGAAAAAGTAAAATTAGCTGGTTGAGATAAAGACAGTTTAATAGGACAGAAAAGGAAGGGAAAATAATAATAATGATAATAATAAAAGAATTAGAATATACAAAACAAATGATGCGCAATGCAACTGCTTACCACCTGCTGGCTGATGCCCAGCCAGTTCCCCATCAGCAGCTTTCCCCCGGCTCTATACGCTGAGCATGATGTCGTATGGTATGGGATATCCCTTGGGTCACTGCGGTCAGCTGTCCTGGCTGTGTCCCCTCCCAAATTCTTGTGTCCCCAGCCTCCTCGCTGGTACGGTGGGGTGAGAGGCAGAAAAAGCCTAGACTTAACGTAAACACTACTTAGCAACAACTAAAACATCAGTGCGTTATCAACGTTATTCTCATCCTAAATCCAAACCACAGCACTGTACCAGCTGCTGGGAGGAAAATGAACTTTATCCCAGCCAAAACTAGGACAGAGGTTTAAGTGGCTTTCCTAAGCAGAAATACCCATGGAAAATAGTACAAAGTTGGTAAAGGAGATATTGTCTCTTTCATAATGTATGCAACAAATATAAGCAAATTTTTGGTGAGTGGAAGGGAACTGTGTGGACAAAAACATGAGTAGACTGCAACAAGGACATCATAGAAAACCCTGTAGAGGGCCACTAGTTGCAACTGGTTTCACTTGCTAATTTATGGGAAAAGTGCTAACGCACACAGCACCTCAGAAACAACGATGTGTCCCTGTCTTAGGAGCTCAGTCCTTCTTCCAGAGCCTTGGCTTCTCATCTTTTTGGAATCACTGACTCCCATCACCCTGTCCCTGAAAAATTAGAATGGAGGCAGTTTCACCTGCTGTGTACAAGCATAGCTACTCATACT
Source organism: Cariama cristata (assembly GCF_000690535.1). NCBI lineage: Eukaryota > Metazoa > Chordata > Aves > Cariamiformes > Cariamidae > Cariama > Cariama cristata. Next base: position 24,853 of record NW_009599607.1, on the reverse strand, counting down.
CATAATGTAGTACCAGCATCAGCAAACAGCTTCTGAATTTCTCCTTTTTTGTGTAAAACAGGTCTGTTAAAATAGTAAGAAGCCCCTTGATGTGTTTTTCACAACCAAAGTGTGACACTCCACAGGCAATGTTCTTCCCCGCGTACATGTGTCTTTTCCAGATGAGGGACCTAGGTCTAGACGTATAGTAGTCATTTTAAAAATTAAAACAAACAAGCAAAAAGCCCTTGACATCATGGAATAGTTCTGTGCTCCTTGGGAAGTGCGTGACTATCAGCATGGAGAAATAGGGTTTGATTACTGAGTTACTAATCAGATTACTGATTACTATTGAGAAATAGTTTTGATTACTGAGTGCCAGCAGGATGTTCAGCTGCATGTGTTGTAGTACTTACTATTAATATTTACTATCTAATAGCAGTATCGCTGCCAAGAAGCAAATAGAAACATATGATAGACGACTTGGGACAAGTTGGGGTAGCAGTAACTAAGGTCAGGAATTAAAACCAGCATTACTCAGAGAAATAATGCTGTTTCCTCTTTTCTTTGTACGGTATCTAGCTGCCTTGACTTACTTTCTTAAAGTCTACAAGTTTGAGCGACATACGCAACACCCATACCAATTAAAGTCATTTCAGAGCCTTTTTATGAAATTGCTTTTCTAACAGAAGTGCACCTGTCTTGCCCTTTTCCTTTCCTCTTCCTACCTTCAAAGTCTAATGGTTTTCTAAGCAAGTTTTGCTGTAGTTCAAATTCTGTACTTAGTTTTCTTGTGTGATGACTGCCCCTCACAGTTAGACATCTATATAAGCTCCAGTATATGCTGTTTTCCAGCTCCAGGTGGAGGATGTTAGTGAGCATCATGTAGCTAAATAGCTACTTGATATTCATTTAGTGACTGACTTCATTTACATCACAGGAATGCACCTGGGAAGTATCTGAAAGCAAAATTAATGCAAGTGGGGACCAGCTCTTGGTGACCACAGGAATGCATTATTTCTGAGAAGGAAGTGATAAATCAGTTCCAATTCAAATCCACAAAACAGGTGAAAAAAAAATTGGAATCATCCAGGTGCAAAGAGAAAGTGGTTCAGGTAACTTTGGAAATTGTGCAACTGCACGGTGCCTGAGAGCAGAGTTAATGAGCAAAAGTGATGGAACAGTCTGAACTCACAGGCAGAAGCTAAACAAGACTCAGTAGAGGCAGAGAACAAGTTGTTCGAAATTTTCCAGCTTTGGAAAATGCAAGATTTCAAAAAGACTGAGACTACTTCCCGCTGTGACCCCCCCCCTAACAACAGCAGCTTAAGGTGGGGAGTCAGTTCTCTCACTAGGGCTCTGTAGTTTAGTGTCTGTGATGTCAAATTCCTGAACACAATTTGTGTTGTGAAAACAGACTGTAAACATGAGGTGCATTGAAATAAAAGCAAAAGAGAAACAGCAGGATATTCACTGACTGATCTGCCCTTACCCCATTCTGCAGAATTCAAACTCTTTGTTACACGTTGCATTTGATGAGATGGAGATGTTGCAGCAGGAACACAATGTCACACATGAACCTTTAGTCAACTCCTCCACTCCTGAAATAGATGTTGGTGGTTATTTTGACTGACAACCATTGTAATCACACAGTCACCATTCAGAGACTCCACCACTTACAACCTCTCCCATTTTAGTATCCCAAATAATTTTGAACCCAAATATTAATTTCTTTTTTTACTCCAGGAAATGAAAACAAAGGTGACTTCTCCCAACCTGGAGAAGCACTCTGCAAAAATTCTGAAGCTACCTTCCCATACGCATACATCCCGATGTCCTTTAAGTGTCAACGTTGATCAGCCACAATACTGATGGTGAAGCACAAAGGCACAGTTCTACATTGGACTCCTATCAGAAGTCCACAGTAAGAAGCCAAATGCAATATCACTGACAATCACCTAATGAAGGTCAAACCAGTCTCAAGACAAATATGATATAAATATGAAATAGGTGCAGCCAATGCCTCTGCTGTCAGGATGAGCTTACATTTCTGTTTCATGGGCAGGTAAGCATGCAGGATAGCTGCAGTCCATGTCCCTGGTACAGATCGTGCTCTTTCTGCATGCTCCCTTCCTAAAGAAGTGGTCACAGAGGCAGTCCGTACTTCGAAGCATACTGGTTTGCTATGGCAATCCCTTGACTGATGTATTTTCACATGCCTATCCTGGCAGTCTCAGATGTGTGGGTTGTGAGGAATTTTTCTGAATGTTCTCAGTGAGCTTCCAGTATCAGAGATCTACTGCAAGGACACTGGAAATATCACCAAAGGAACTGTACGTTACAGTTTTTGGGAAGACTAACCATTCAATGCTCTTATTTGCAGCAACACAGTCAGTGGCAGCCCACCAAGCTGTGCAGATCTCTGTTTATTGTGTTTTGAATGGAACTGGCCATTGATGTGTATAAATGGGAAGTTATAGTGACATTAATTAAGTTTCACATGTAGTCCCAAATTTATAAAGACTGAAACAGTGAACTTAAAACAGTGAAGGATAAAGTCCAGCAGCAGCTGATACAAGCTCTAAAATTGAGGTTTGTTTCTTTTCTGGGGTATGCTCCATAATCAGCCCCATAAATCTTTGGGTTTGCTAGTGTGCTGGCGTTTTATGCTGCAAATTGGATGCTCCTAACAGAATACGTATGTCTAAAGATATACGGTGCTCTATAATAGCAGCTGTACAACGTATTTACTGGATTTGTAAGCTGCTTTTCCATAAAGTCACGCAGCTTTCCATGTGATTTGTGCCAATACATTTAAAGGCAAGTCATATTCTTTTTTGGTTCTGCGTGTTCCTAATGAATGATTAAATATTAATTATATCCAGTGCCTGCTGATGGCATGAGGTGATCTGACAATTACGGATACTTGCTGTGTTTGCCAACATGCTCAATTGCTATTACTCTGAAGAACAATGCTGTTGTCAATGGAATAAAGGTCGGTAAAGTGGGCACAAGGTGTCTGTGCATTTTATTAGTGTTTAGAAAAAAAAAGATCAAAACTTGCAGGTTGGGAAAAGACTTAAATCATGGCTGCTATGCACACTTTGTTAACCAATGGCAGTTTTTGTGGTTGAAGGGATTTCAGAGAATCTCTTCATATTGCTTTGAACTCTAAGCTGTAGATGTGCAGCTTCCAAGCCTGTTCCTCAGAAGGACTGGCCCACATTCACAGGCACGCCGACAGGTCCATTGCGGCTAATTCTATGGTTCAGCATGACACCGTCTTCATGATCCTTGCAGGATCCTGAGCGTGTTGATGCCAGAGCGCAGGAAGAAGGGGGCAAGTCTCTGAATCTTGATCTCCAGCATCCCCACTTGAGACAAATGATTGATGCTCATCCAACAGCTCCCAACACTTCCAGCTGTATCAGCTTTACATGCCCAGACACAGGTAGGCTTAAAAATCAACAGTGTATCTCCAATCATCCTTCTGCACCTGTATTTCCTTTGCACTCAGAAATCTAGACAGTGGATGAGAATTGTTCTCACCAGTTGCTGCATGTTCCTCTACAACAGGATCTGCCTGGTGTGGGTAATGATCAGGCCAGAGCTGACAGAAATTTCCCATTGAAACAGTTTTAAAAGATAGAAATGAGTTTTCAAACCGGTCAAAGAGTTGCATTAAAATTTTCCTTTAAATTTGATGATCAGAAAAAAAAGAGTGAAAAATATTTAAGATTTTGAAGGTTTTTTTAAAATGTTTTACTTTTGATTCTTATTTTTCTTAGAGTGTTTTTCTTCATCAGAGAAAGTAGTTCCTATATCTCACTTTTTTCCCATAAGCAGAAGGCTATGGGGGAAAGAAAGGATTATGGACAATTTTCTTTGAAAGTTAGAAGATATCATTGTTGAACACCACTTGTAAAAATATATAGAATGCTTTTCATACACCTCTTTTCAGCCAGCTTGATTTAGGTGCTCATATTCCACATGGCTATTGATAGACACTAACAAAGCAAAACTCTGCTGTAGAGTGACTGCTAGATGACTCAATGGGTCCTTGAGGGCTGCGTTAATGTCCTTTCCACTCTAGCTTAAGCCCCATAACTTTTAAGCCTTTTGACCAACAGAAAGAGGGTTTATCTTAGCCCATGATAAGGAACCTGTGTTTTCTCTTTTTTCCCTTGATTACAATCGTGATGGAAATACGGATACTTTTTGCTCCTGTGGGAAGAGGGGATCAGATTTCTCCACTGTTTTCTGCTTCCACAGGTGATTTGGGCAAGCAGACATCTGTCTTCGGCAGCCTGAGTAATGCTGCCTCTTTCTCCTCCCGTTGGGCTCCTGCACCACGCTCTGAGCAGACTGCATTCATTTCCTCTGCCTTCCAGCATCTGTTTTTCAGTCTATCCCTGCAGAAATGTCAAAGGTCTACAATAATTCGAAGGGAAAAGGAAAATCACTTGTTCCTGAGAAATTTTAGAGCAGAATCAGTACCACTAGATCAAGAAAAGACATAGTCCAAGAGGTGTATACTTCACGTAACCAACACATGCCTCAGACAACAGTGATTACTCGCTTTCTTTCTTTCTTTCTTTCTCTTTCCTTGTCTTTCTTCTCTCTCCTTTTCTTTTCTTTTAACGATCCTAGTCTGTCAAGCCAATTCTCTTGACTGTTGTTCCACCTGACAGATAGCAATAATAAAAACCTGATTGATTGTGTGTGTCAGAGATTATGTGTTTGGCTATTTATGGCATTTGGCTGTTTATGAATCCCTAATGGGGAACCTTTCACAAATTAGTGAAAATAGTTCTTGTGACCCTTCCACCAAAAATGTTGTAATGAATAGATGAATCTATTTTAACATTACAAGAATCCCAAGACAGAAAAAAAAATAGCAAACCACTAAGAACAGGAAATAAAGTCAAGTACAGACAAACACACACACAAAAAGCTACAATAATAAAATTTGCAAAGCTAAAATGCGCAAACCAGCCAAAATACAATAAAATAGTAATATTAAGGTAACAGTGGATGTTGGTCTTCCTGGTTTGGAATACAACTTGAGACTATCCAGGGAGTACAGCATAGCCCACTAGTTAAATAGTTCTGCAAGTCTTTACTTGTACAGATTCCCAGAAACTAGATGTCAAAAACCTACACAAAATATAGATAAGGTCATATCATTTTCCTCTGACCACAGCAGAAACACCAAAAAAATAGGTACCATGACCAATGTTACTTCCACCATTTAAGATATTAAATTTTGAAATTCTGAATCTTTTTCAACCCACGGAAAGCATGTTAGGCTTGTATACAAATGATATTATATTATACAAATACTGAACGCTGATTGCCCTAACACCAACACCCTTAAAAAGAAAAATATATAAAAATGGTTAGAGCATTTCTAGCTTGTTATAATTTCAAAAGTGAGATTTTTCACTAATCATTCACTGTATTCTATTGACTTCATCAGCCAGCATTAAACATAATTTGCTTTGTCCAGTGATATAATCTGAAGAGCTGGACAATATCCACAATATGAGAGTCATTTCATGTTCTTCTGGGTTCAGTCATGTGTGCTCACTGTCATCCAAAAAGGCTGTTTTAAGGAAAACTTTAGCTAACAGTTCAAGCAAAAAATTGTTTATCCAGGGATACTGTTTGATTTGTAATTCAGTTCTTAGCACCTTCAGTTTTCTCATGACTTTGATTTGATAGTCTTGTTCACATGTTAAATACAATATTCTCTAAAGGCAGATTTTCGGGTGGTTGATTACACAGCAGTAGCCTATCTCTGGCTCATTCAGAACACCAAAATACCTGCATGTTAAAAAAGGCATTTTCAAGGATAGCATCCAGTCAAAAATATTTCAGTTTTTTGTTTGTTTCCTTTACTTTTTGCCAAAATCTAGAATTTCTTGCCTTGCTTTTCCGTACATCCTTCCAAAGCAATCAGATGACTCATGAGGAAATCAGAAAGTCCAAATAGGCTAACTGATGTACCTGCCTAAGCCCAAAGAGAGGAAATAATTCTGGTGGGTCTTCGTACGCCCAAATCACCATCCTTACAGCTGAAATATTGTAAGCTATTATCAGAGGTACTACCTAATAAAAAATGCTACTCTGCAGTCATTCCTGATAGAAAAATAAAATGTTTTTTGCATATGTTAAATGTAAAATCTTTGATAAATACATATTCAGATTTCTGGTATTGTTTGGAAGTGGTCCAACTGATGTGAAGTAAAATCTGGTTTTACAGGTCCAGTTTCTGGGTGTATCATTATACACAGGTAATTTTGAGATTTGTTCAGATCATCTTCAGCAATCATAGTTAGTCCGTCAGAGTTTATTGTCTGCACTTCTCAGCTCCTTACTGTGTAGGAGTCACATGTAGCACTAACATAAAAGCCGCAGCGTTTTGGGCATTAGGTTTTGTAAACTCAGGAGTGCACGAAACAGTTGTATAATAATGTTTCTACAGTTTTTCTGTATCATTGCAAGAACTGCTCAGTGACACAAAATTGTATTGCAAGGGATGGGGAATGTCTCTGATCTGACCAAAACAGTAACTCATGCATAAAGATTCTGCATCAAAAATTATCTGATCAAGTGGAGGGTTGAATAGGAGTGAAGACACTGGTTCTTTTCTTTTAGGGTGACCTTAATTCCAGTGTTGCTATTTTTTTTGTCTTTTTATCATTTTCCAAATTTTTGGTGCCATCTTATTTAAAACCTTGATAGTGTTAATACATTAATGAGTTCCTCTTCCATGCACAATTCCTGTAAATTGTGTTTGTGAGACACTGAATCAAACTAGCTCACAATAGCAATGGAACGTGCTCCCAAAGGCTTGTGATCTCTTCCCCTGAAGGAAGAATGCAGGTTCTGAAACCCACCTCTTGCCTCGGATAATTTTGTTACAAGAATGTATTGCACTTACCAGGCAGTAAGTGGTTGTGAAATTAATCTCTTTAGTCAGTCACAGTACATTTGCAGTTATCAAAATCTTTCAGAATCAGAACTGATCAACTTGACACCACTTCAAATTTTACAGGTGCCACTGAGCTCACCAAAGACTCTTCACTGACTTTAAAAGAGCACATCCATCAGATTTGCTCAATCAGATCTCCACACAGCTTCAGTTTTCTTCTCCAGTGTTTTGATCACTATCCCCGCAGTTAATAATTATTATTTTTTTTGCATTAGACACTGTATTAGCAAACAAATACAAATATATACCTGCCTCCTATTTTGCTTTAAAAAAAAAAAAGAACTGCTTAATCCTATGACTGCTCTGTGAGAAGAACATTTATATTCAGGGATGTTGCTCTGTGACAGTGCTTCAGATGATCGTCTACTTTGCTAAATTGCTGCCCATGTTAATGGGGGATTAGATGAATCATGAGTAAATGGATATACTTAGCTCAGGAGAAATATTTAGCCTAACTCTGGACTCTAACCTATCATAGAAAAGAACTTGCTTCTAGACTCTTCATTTAGTTACAAATTATTTCTTCTTTTGAGTCATACTAATATAGTTAATTTATTTTCAATACAAGAGCTGCGCTGAATTAGTCATAAAATTTTACTGGAAATGAACAGAAAAATCAGTTGCATTCTGACAGACCATGAGAAGATGGGAATAGTTGCTCTGTAAAGGATTCAAAATGTCAGGAAGAAATTTCAAGCTTCCACATATTGTGGAAGAGACAGGATTCTAAATTTCTTCAGACCGCTTAAGAAGGAAGCAAGCTATTGAATTGGAGCATGACAGTTCCTCCAGGCTAAATTACACTGTTAGTTATTTTTTGTTGTTAGTTAAACAAATGAATTATCTAAAAATGTGTTCTGTCATTGCCATATGGTTCCTGACCAACAGAAGAGAAAAAATATCCCAAAGAACCTTGTTAGCGGAAACCACACAGCAGTTAAGTGATGGTTTACAAGTCTTTACAACAGGAGACACAACCCTCTTGAAAAGTAGCAATTTCATGCATGGTCCACTGTGTTTATGGATATGAAAAAATGATGACTTGTGCCTAATAAAAATGTTAATGTAGACATTACATATTCATTACGAAACCACTGTAGCTCTTCTTGGTAGTGAAATATATTGGTTTGATTTGTTCATTCAGGATTCCTCAGATGAAAAATATTTTTTATTATTTATAACCAAAGGTATAAACCATCAATCTTATAATTTATTTATTTTATTTATGTTACAGAACACCTAAGCAAAGTGCCTGTGCACATTTCATAGAATCATAGAACCATTTCGGTTGGAAAACACCCTTAAGATCATCGAGTCCAATCATTAAGCCAACACTACGAAGTCCACCACTGAACTGTGTCCCTAAGGACTGTGTCTACATGTCTTTTAAACATCTCCAGGGATAGAGAGTGTGATTAATTTCACTTCAAATTAACATCTAGTGCTCTTCTTGACTCCTTGCCCCCCTCCGTCCACACACATTCTAAATTCACACATGGCATCTTGGTGGCTGCATTCAGACATCTATGTACTGAAAGATATTACATTTCTTCCTTTGCATATGCCAACTATGGTCTGTCAGAACAATCTAGATATCTACAATCCCAAAGTATCTCTCTCATTTTATATAAGTCAGTGTATTTTTCTTAATTGTAATTTGTTTCAGCGGGCATTACTCAAGCAAAGCCCCTGAGGTAATTCCTGTACTGGTAAATTGATTAAATTCATCAAATGGATAGTATATAACAGTAATGACAAGTAAATTATCACTGGAAGAACATTTGGAGTTGATTTAGAAACCTCTTTTAATAAGTCAATATCTGTTTTGTCCCCAACATCTCTGAGAAGGAAATACAGTCATAATGGACCAGCTGAGACAGAATCCAGTAGGGAACTGATAGAGGAGCTTGTGTGTGGTGGGTTTCCTGCTTGAGGAGAGTTATTGAAAAAAGACAGATACACTAATCATACCAAAACATCCATTGCAAAGCAACTGTTTAAATTTTACTTGTTAATATGGCATGAGGGCTCATTGCAACACACTGACATCTGTGGGTATTTAAACATATTTGATTTGCTGAGCTAACGTGGGAACGGGTTTCAATGTTTTCTGACATCTGTGGGTATTTAAATGTGCTTATCATGTTTATAAATCTTTGCTTGTGTACTTCACAAACAAAATAGACATTGGTTTGACAAAGTAAATGTAAGAAGACAGTGAGATGGTTTCAGTCACTGAGATTTGGTATGGTGTAATTCAGTTTGTCATGAAAACATCAATTTCCATATTAGTTATAATTAATTTACAATCTTATCTAATACTGAAACCAGAAAACAAGAATAGGATGTTCAGAAGATCTCTAACCAGGAAATATCTCCTCTAACTTAGACATATGGGTGGGTTTTAGGGGATTAGTCCTTATTGCTTACGTCATTCCTCATTTCCTAACATCTCCTATAACCTGCTGAGTGGAACATTCTGAACCTTTCAGAGTGAGTGGAAAGGATGAAAAGGGGGAAAAGGCAGCATTATTGAGGTAACCATCGTGTTCAACACCAGCTATGTCTGCTGGCATTTGATAGAGTTAAGCAGGTCTGAAACAAAGTCGTGAAACCTGGTACATCATGCTGAGCTTGAGATTATTTGGCCTCATGGGCAAAATGTCTATGGAGCGGTATTTGTTCAACACTGCAATGTCCTGAACACTTTTGTAGTGTTCAGAGTGTGACACCTGCAATATCTGGCCTGGAAGTCACCGTGATCTGATCAGAGTTCAATCTCAGCTCACATTTCAGCCTCAGAGGTCTCTGTGTTTGGCTCCTTGCCGCAGCATCCTCTCCTGGCCAGCCCTTGGTGCTAGATGTCAAGCATTGTCTCCCCTTTGTGGTCCCACGAGGTTTATATCCATCTACTTTCTCCATCACCTCCTCCAAACACCCTCATACTCCTGTTGAAGAATACTTCAGTTGTGATAAAATTGGCTTTTGAGATCTGGAGCTCTCCTGGCAGTAACATCAATGGTCTGAGGGTGCTCTGCAGTGGATCCAGAGAGGTACATATTTGACTTCATGAAGTGTGACTTCAAGTTGTGTTTTGTCATATATGTCCCAAAACTACCTCTTCCAGGCCCCAAAGAGGACTATAAGTGTCTTCAGTTTATTCAGCTAACGGTGAATAAAAGTGGTTGAGATATTTTGTATTTTTTTATTAAGTTGATGAACTTTAAGCATTAGTATTACTAGATTCTTACTTGAACAGTGGAACACCCTTCTATCATGTATACCCAAGGTGCCATGTACACCCAAGCATGCGTACATGTGCTTGCTCATGAAGCAAGCCAGGATGCAGAGAACTGACTGGTAATTTGGCTGCTGTGTGAATGAATGACAGGTAGTAGGTGAGGAGGTAGGATTAATGTATATCCTGCTTATTTAGGAAGTGTTTCCCTCCTAAAACTTCCCCACTCTCAAGTCTGGATGGAGGCGGTCAAACAAGTGACATTGTGGAGTCTGCCTAGCAATTTCAGAGACAGTAATTTGTGTTTTTGTTCCACACAGGCTGAGAACAACTGATCCTAAGTGTAATTTTTTTACTGAGTTCAGCTATATATGCAGATCAAGAGAAGTGGAAAGAGCACCTGCAATTCCAAGGCTATTTTGTGAAAGGGAGTTCATGAATACATGAAAAGTGATATAGATGTATGGAAAGGGCAGAAAAAGGTTGGGAATTGCAGAAGGCATGTCATGAGAGCATGTTGCAGCCCTCACTTCAGCTAGCATCTAAGAAAATTGTTAAAGGTCAAGGCCTATCCCTCTGGGAATCAGGGAGCTGAAGTTTCATGAAGTGGCTTTCATTGCAACTAAAAGGTGTGATCCAATGAGGGTTGCAGAATGCATTTGGTCATCAGGAGACGGTCTGTATCACTAGTCTATGTTGCTTTTATATCAATTGCTTTCTAATTTTTTGCTTGTCTCCTTGCTTCCGTACCAAGAGGGAAGTTTATAGACGATACCACCAGACTGCCTCCTGGTTTCCACCTTTTTTTATTCATACAATTCCATCATTTGTCCTTAGTTCCGATCGTTCCAGTGTTATCTCCGGTGAAAGTTTCTTCAACTATGCTGCAGTATATTAGGATGGTGTTTTCCTGCCATGTAACCAAGTTTATGATAAATGCACCTTTAATAGCCCTGGATTCTGGCCTTTTCTGGAACAGAAACTGTTGGAAGGCACAGTTCCTTACCTTCACTTACAGGTTCCTTGTACTCACTCTGTGATAAGATTAATTGCTGAAGTGATATTTTGATGCTGACAGGAAAAGAACACGTAACTCCACTTGTTCTAGATCTTCCTCTGTTTTGCTTTCAGCATAGAAATTACTTCATTTCAATCACCTATTCTCACTTGGAAACCAAGTCTCTGATAATTAATAACAATAATAATTCCAGCACAGAGACCTTTCTTCTTGGACTTTACCCTTTACCTCTTCAAGCTCTGGGTGTGCATACACTTTTTGGAAGATACCACAAATTTTGTGGACACTATCCAATGTTAGGTACCAGAAAAAGTGACTGCTAGGGGACGTTTAACTTAGTTTATACGCAAGCCATGCTCTGAGGAGATCGGTGATATTAACTGATAGATCTATCTTTTACTTCTGGAGCTGGGAAACAAAACGGTAATTTGTTTTTCTTGGCAAAGAAATGAAGGAGGAATTTGGATAGAGATATATACATAGCTATATAGATGTGTCTAAAGAGAATTCCTGAATTTGCAGTAATCTAGATGACTAATACCACATTTAATCACAACTCAAGACGGTAAAGGTTTGAGGTGCCATATTATTCATGCATCCACATCAGAGAGAGATAAAAATAGACAATCACCACTGCCTCAAAAATTTTATTAGAAATTATATATTGAGGAAAAAACCTGAAAGCGGTAAAAGTCTTTTTTATAAAATTACATTTGCCTAAACTGTCAGAAGAAATCAGGAACAATTTAAATAAAACATTACCTCATGAGGAAACACAGACAGTAATTGATGATCTCATTTCAGTAAAACATCAGGTCCAGATGGGATTAGTATTGAATTCCCCCTAAAATATAATGATATAATTTTACCTTGCTCAAAATATATTCACACTGTTCTATAAAATGAGGATTTTCTCCCCTGTTCAGAGGCATAGCTACAACACTAATTGCATTGCATGTGCTCTCAGAATGTTGCAATGGGAACATCTTAATGCTTTCCAAATGAAAATAAATCATAGTAAAAGAAAAAAAAATACTGCATTAAAGATTTTTCCTTGTGTTGTACATAACATTGTTGAAGACATACTTGCAAAAGATTGTCTGATGGTGTGCCTCCAGCCATGGAAGATGACTGCCTTTGGCCTGCGAGACGAGGCTGCTTGGACTAAGCTGGGATGCTCTTACTGCGCCACAGCAAATTTGGTGAAACAACACCTTGGGTTCCCTGGAAAGTGGCAAGCACAAGCTGTAACATTACCTGTGTTTTGTGTCAAAATGTAGCTGTAGCAGAGATTTTCTGGACGACCATAAGAATAACAAGCAAGCATCACTAATCAAAGATCCTTTGGACTAGCAGTGACAATCACAACTTATGGGCATTCAATGGCAACATACACTGAACCCTACGTATGAAACATGGTCAATCAGAAAAGAATAACCCAGTGTAGTTTGGGGACCGTCTTGTCTCTCTTCTATCTGCTTCCCTACCTGTCTCCCTGGTACTCTAGGGGAGCTCCATTGCCCTCAGTGCTAAGTATTCCCTCGCTAGCCCCCAGTCACAACTCAGACCCACATAGGGGTGCTCCTGAACTGGTACGGACAGATGCTGTTAGAAACTGTATAGGATTATAGAGTTATGTTTTGTTTTGTTTTGTTTTGTTTTTTTAAATATTATCATCTTTTTTTGCAGAGATCAGGAGTGAATTTAGATCTCCCAGAGCACTCCCCCAGATGTCTGTATTATGGCTGTAGACTGATGCTGAGAGACGGTCGCTGGGTTTCTGGTGCACAAAGGCAACAGCTTGCACCACGGAGGAGAGGTGAGCTGCCTTGGTGACCTCCGGTACTCATACCCACTGCCACTCTGCCTGGGCTCAACTGGGCATGCTGGCAGACATGGCAGGCACAGCCTGGGAAGCAGATGGTAGAGTACTGCCGGGAATTTGGCACCTCCTGTTTCACAGAATCACCAAATCACAGATTCATCGGGGCTGGCAGGGCCCTCTGGAGATCCCCCAGTCCAACCCCTGCCAAAGCAGGGTCACCTACAGCAGCTGCACAGGGTCACGCCCAAGAGAGGGACCCCCCCCAGCCTCTCTGGGCAGCCTGTGCCAGGGCTCGGCCACCCTCACAGTACAGAAGTTCTTCCTCCTGTTCAGGTGGAACTGCCTGAGTTTCAGTTTGTGCCCGTTGCCCCTTAACCTGTCGCTGGGCACCACTGACAAGAGTCTGACCCCATCCCCTTGACACCCCCCCTTAAGGGATTTATAAGCATCGATGAGGTCCACTCTCAGTCTGCTCTTCTCCAGGCTGGGCAGACCCAGTGCCCTCAGCCTTTCCTCATCAGGGAGATGCTCCAGTCCCCTCACCATCATCGTTGTCCTTGGCGGGACGCTCCAGTAGTTCCTTGTCTCTCTTGAACTGGGGAGCCCAGAACTGGAACCAGTACTCCAGATGTGGTCTCACCAGGGCAGAGCAGAAGGGGAAGAGGACCTCCCTCGACCTGCTGCCCACACTCTTCCTCATGCACCTCAAGATACCATTGGCCTTCTTGGCCACAAGGGCACATTGCTGACTCATGGGCAACTTGCTGTCCTCCAGGACTCTCAGGTCCTTCTCTGCTGGGCTACTCTCCAACAGGTCAACCCCCAGTCTGTACTGGTGTGTGAGGTTATTCCTCCCCAGGTGCAGGACTCTACACTTGCCCTCGCTGAACTTCATCAGGTTCCTCTCTACCTAACTCTCTAGCCTGAGCAGGTCTCACTTAAAGGCAGCAGAGCTTTCTGATGTATCAGTCACTCCTCCCAGTTTGGTATCAACAGCAAACTTGCCAAGGGTACACTCCATCCCTTCATCCAGCTTGTTGATGAATCAGTTGAACAAGACTGGATTGCCCAGGAGAGAAGAGCGTCGGGAAGCATGACAAAGTACAGGTTAAGACGATACATGCCGTGACCAGTGAAACAGAGGGATGGTAGAAGGAGATGTAGGAACTTAAGAAAGGGATAGAGGAGAAAAGCATTGCAGTACCTACCTGCAGTGGTGAGTGTCTGGGTATCAGAAAATGGGGTGTGTACTAATGGAAAGAAGGCTCAAGTGTATCTGAGTGTGCTCTCAAGTGTGTTTGCTATCTTTTGCCTGTTTGTAGAATAACTTGATCACCTGTTAAAGTCTTGTGAGCAAAAGTTTGTAGTGTTAATAATTCCCTGATTTTGACTTTATCTTTCACATGTGTAGCCTTCAGCCAAAGCCAGTTCAGTATCTGATGCTCCCATCTATTAATCCTTTGACATTAAGAAGAAATAATTTTCACAATCACTCAATGAAAGCAGAGTTAGAAGGAGAATGTGTCTTGCTTAACTTCAAAGTGCAACTACGGCTTTTCTGTTATCCTTAAGAGTGAAGGACCCCAGACAGAGGAGCTGCTCTTTTAAGAGTAAGCAAGTAAGAATAGGAGTAGGATATCACAGAAACTTTTGACAAGGTGGTATCCTGAAGTAGAACAGGGCAGGAAGTTTACCATAAGGGATTTAAAATAAAATTTTTATATTGGGAACCTGTTTGCACTAGACGCCTTCTATAATCAGTAGGGAGGGATAGATATTGCCAGAGGTCATTCAGTTTTGAGGCACCCCAGAAAGTGACTCAAAGCCTCTGATCATATGGGGATTGTTAGGTATGTTCTTTAGATGCCTAAAATTAAGCATGGGTAACTGAAACCTGATCAATTAGGAAACTCTGAGACCTCTATTGACAGCACAGGAGTGGAAATGGCCAGTTACCTTCTTGGTACTGTGTTTATGGCAGGAAAATACAGAGCAGCAGCTGCTTGAGCCCTGCTCCACTGCCTAAATAGTATTGACGGCAGGTATTGAGCACTGCCTCAACCCAATAAATGCACCCTGTCGGTGACTGTGCAGAGAATAACACTCCTTATCAATGCTCCTTGGTTGCAAACCGTGCACCTGCCTGCTCATGGCTAAAGATTTTCACAGCTGATGTGTTCTGGTTATCATTTTCCGCTGCTCAGGCTTGACCGGCTGTTCCTTAGCCTGCAGCGTGGGCTGGGAATTAGGAAATGTGAATGATGGTCTTGGACAGAGTGCAGTGTCCTCTGTGGACCATGAAGCACATAAATCAAAGGAAATATGGATTCTTCTTTTTTCAGTTGTGGTTGGTTGTTCTTCCTCCTATCTACAGGTTTTCCTCTACTGCCTCAGCCGACAGTGATTCAAAGAACCATGTGCTTTTAGTGGTAAAAGAGCTTCCAGAGTGTGGCTTTGATATTTGTGTTCTGTTTTTCCTGTTCAGCAAGAGGTTTAATACTTGGATACTGTATCTTTTTGCTTTGTGTATACCTTTTCCATCACTATTTATTCCTATTATAATTCCGGTGGTATGATGTGCAAGGTGTTTTCCGTACAACCTGCAGCTCAGTGACCCTGGAAGGTAATGCATTCAGAGCTCTCAACTCTACCTGACCCATTGTTCGTAATGAGCTACTTGTCATATACATCACATCTCTCCGGGATCTGAACCATGCCACAGGAACATTTTATAAAGCATGCAGCAGAAGAGAAGGATACCGAGGATGCTTTCAATTGCCTCTGCAGTCAATTGTCATTTAATGGACATATTTTTTATTTATTTTAAGTGTTTGGTCACATCTAGTACCAAATAACACAAAAGCACAGAATATCCAAGTGCACTGGGACAATTTCCGATAGCCTCCTACCCATACTTTGCAGTGTTATCTGCCATTAACTTATGCCTACACAGTATGCAAGTAAGGGGATTATTTGTGCATTCAACTCTATAACTGGGGTTATGCTCGTGAATCCAGAGGTACACCAGGTGTATTCTCTTAGGTCTGACTTGAGGTTCAAGGAGGGGCTTATGCAGGTGACACATGTACGGAGTGATGGAGTGAGAGAAAGGCTACCGTATGGCTGCAGCCTGGGGATGCTGAAAGCAATGGGGTTGCAATATGGACAAAGCCTGAAACAGTCAAGCTGATTGGAAACATCTGAAGTCAGTCTTGCCTTCTCCAGAGAGCTTAGCTAATCCTTGTCCTAGGTCAACGACTATCCTATTTAAGCAGCAGAGACTCACTCATTTAGGAGTCCCTGAGGCTGGTAGTATTGACAATTGCTGTTGTCATTAGTTGTTGTTCTTCCACAGTATCCCGAGGTAGTCATAGTACTGGGTTGTGCCTACAGCATCTGAAGTTACAGTCTTGGTTTCTTTCATCATCTTCTCCAGGCTAAAGCAGATTTCAGTTAGGAGCTAGGTATTTATAAACCAGTAGTGAATTTGCCAAAAACTTAAGCAAAGAATTATGCACAATCCAGACTGTACAGCTTACATAGACCGGGTTGACACAACATTTCCTAATATTTATATTTAAGTTACTGAATTTTGGAAGGGACCTTAAAGCCCATCCAGTTCCAACCCCCTGCCATGGGCAGGGACACCTTTCACCAGACCAGGTTGCTCACAGCCCCATCCAACCTGGCTTTGAACACTTCCAGGGATGGGGCATCCACAGCTTCTCTGGGCAACCTGTGCCACTGCCTCACCACCCTCACAGTGAAAAATTTCTTCCCTATATCTCATCTAAATCTACCCTTTTTCAGTTGAAAGCCATTGCCCCTTGTCCTGTCACTACATGCTCTTATAAAAAGTCCCTCTCCAGATGTGTCTTGTCCTGTCCTGTCACCACTGGTCTCTGGAAAGGATCAATGCTGTATCTATAGTAGACAGATGTCTCTTAGCTATGTATGTTTCTGGGGAAAACAGTGGTTCCTTGGGCTGTCACCGCTCAATCCAACTGTCTGAAGGTCTCTGCCTTTGTTCCGGAGCAAGAAACTGCCTAACACTGCCTCTGCAGTGCAAACAGCAAAGTGAAGTGGAAATACACAAGCAAGATTACATGAAATCTAAGCAACTATAAAACATAACGCACTACTATGAAATACTTCAAGACATAAACAACTCAAGATTCAGATTTGATAAATAACTTTGTGCTAATTATCCCTTGTGCAACCTCTCATTTGCATTTTCCTGATCTTTTTTTTTTGCACAAGAAAGCAATGAATAAAGTGACGGTCTCTAGGCTGCTCTTCCGCTGAGTCTTAGCAGAGTTAGTGGTGAAGCGGATGCTACGAACAGATCCATCAATACTGTAACAGACTCTGTAATACAGCTCTTACAGCTAGCTCCAAAGCACAGGGAGGACAGCTAAATGGCACCATTTTCTTAATGTAATAACCTTTCAATAATTTAATCAAAACTACTGAGAAAAAATGCCCTTCAAAAAGTTCATGTGATTGCACAACCCTGTCTTTAATCTGAACCTTTGTCTCGGATCATAAGAAAAAGAAACATCTGGCAATGTATTTTCTCTGTTTCTTTCAAAGACTAACCGGCAGAAGCTCCCTATTCAAAGGCTAGTGTTTTCCATTTGTCAGAGGCCAGGAAAAGCCAAATGCTTCTGAGGATGTAAAATTTCACTGGGGGTAAAAGCAGAAAAGGGAGAAAGACAGGAGCAACCTCTAAAGGGACTGTAGTTGGAAGGTGGTGAGTCTGCTCACAAGATTTATTAGCTGTTGACCTCCTTCCACCGCTGAGGTTATAACGTGATGACAGGCTGACGGCAATGGAGAGAAGCCACTCTTCCTCCTTGAGGCTGACCTAGAGAATTAGGATCATGAACCAGTCACACAAGCATGGCTTATAAAACCATCCATGGCGATTGCATTGCCACCTGCTCCCCTGCTATTTAGTACATCAAGGGCAGTTGTCGATTCCTCAAGAGTCAAAACCATTTCACATCCTGCAGCTGTACCCAGTCTTCAGGGAATAGATGCCAGTAAAATGTTGGTGTCATTCCCTGGATTGTATGATCTCACCTTAAGTGATTTTTAACTTTATTTTTTTTTTAATTGGGAAATTCAATGTATTGTCACTTAATTTGGAAGTTTTTAAAATACTGAAGAGGGAGCAGCATAACAAGTAGATCTCGGAAGGAATGAACCTCTGGATTTTTACAGAAGTCTGCCAAAACTGAGGTGCACCTTGTACTGGGGGGGCAGGTAGTGGAGCAAAGGCATCCCCACCCCTCTTTCCACTCAGCTGGGAACAGATCACAGGCCCCTGAGCGAGCAGCCTACTGGCATGACTTTCACCCCTAGAACAGAGCATAAATAAATTTACATAGGACTGTGATATCAAAAAAGATTAATGAAAACCCTTTTATTGATTTGTGGTTAGACGTGAGCGAGCAACAGACCTTTTTGGCTGATCGGTCAAATCCTCACCCCTCTCCCTACTGTTTTACTTTAAAAAAAAAATAGTTCGGAAAAACTGAAGTGAAAATGGAACTCCTTCACCTGATCCACAAACTGTTTCACTTCGTGATTACTTCAGTCCTTAAAACATAATATTAAAATACTTGATTTAAAATTGTCTTGTCATTCTGAAATGAAAAAAGTTTAAATTATTCTTTGGAAAGTGTCCAAGAAGAAGAAGTCCTCGCATCCTTTTCTTCTTCCCCCACATTTCAGTCTTCATTCCAGAAGGGCTAAACCTATTTCCCAAATTAACAAAAAATTATAGTCTTCTGAAAGTACTGGTTTAGGTGAATTTATTCTTCACTCCCAAATCCACTGGTCTCAGCTCTAGGCAGAGATTTAGGCTAACAGATTACTTTTTTCAGTTTCAGTTTTTATTTCTTTCTGTAGGTTCTTTTTTTCCCTGTAATGTCACTAGAAAGTCACAGTATCATCAAAAACGATGCACTCTGTTTTTCCTTTTTATTACTTTTGTCTCAGCACTAAAAAGGAATTCAAGATTCTGCTTAGTTATAATCTTATGAAAAAAATATCCTGTAAAAAATGGTGTTTAAATATAAACAGTTGGATTTTTGGAGGGCAAAATTATCCTAGAGAATATTTCTGTATAGCCGTTGAAGTCACTGTGTATGATTGAACTTTCCAGCCAAAAGAATTTGAATAGTTTTGAAGAACATAGTCTGTCCTGTCTAACTGAGAAGTGACAACAGCTCAACAACAACTTTACTATTCAATGTAAATAAGGTCATCAGATAACTCAGTCTAGCAAGAAATGGGAGAGGGGTAGGAAGTGAAGTTGCAAGTGGCTTTATATTTTCACCTATTACACAACAAAACCACCTCTATAATTACAACATTAGTACTGGTCAGTTGTTCTAAGTTATTCTTAAACTGGTATTGCCAAGAAAAGAAAATCCAGAAATTATAAAAATCTACGCTCTTAGCCTTGCTGCTTTGTTAAAAAATGCAAACAAAGGTTAGATCATACTTTTTAGAGGTAATTTTCATTTTTAGCAATTATGCCAGGGAAGCTGAATTGGACTTCTCGTTCTATCAACAGGAGGAAAAAAACATCTTCCCGAGTCCTTAATTTAGACGCAAGCTTTAAAATGCACTGTTCTTACTGAATGAGCCTTCCGGACCAGATGAGCTGCCAGCAGAAGAGGCTCATCTTCTCCAAGTGGTGTTAGGCCACGGCTGAGGGTTTCCGTCTAACTCTGAAGCACAAGGCCAGCGTGGGACCTCAGCTGCTCCCGGGGTTGGTCAAGTCGCAAGGAATTCACCTTCTATTGCCCGTCTCCTCTTGGCTCCCTCCTCCAAGGGTAAAGAAACTTGAAACTCATTTGCCTTTGTATCTTAAAGTGTCACTCCCCCTTCCACCTCCCTATGCGCTTCTTTGGGTGAGAGGTTCCCTGGGAACAGCTCTTGTCACCCATGAACATAGGAACGAGAGGGCAAGGGCAGCATCTACCAGGCACCTTTCCACCTTCCCCAAGCTTGAGAAGAGGAAACTCCTTTCCGCTGTCCTCTCTTCCACGCTCTGAGCCTTATAGTGAGGAAACCAACAATAAAACTAAAGCATCCTTATGGAGGAATTGCACTCTTGCCAACTCTTGCGGTTTTGTTGTGATTTCACAACTTCAGGGTAGTTCTCACAGTCCCAGTTCCTGGAATCAGGATCTTATGGTAGATCCTACTTTTCAATTTTAAAGTTTTTAACTTTTGTGGTTATGGTGAAAAAAGTCTTCATGTGTGAAGTGAGTCCAAGATAAGGAACAAGAAGGCAAATAAAAAGAAATCCCTAAAGCGTGACTATTATTTAATCATCATATTGCTAGGGGAGGAAAAGAGCATGACTCATGGTTTTTAAGTATTTTTAGGGATGACAACAGTTGAATGGGAGAAGCAGGATATCTTCAGTGCTTTTTCTGAATGTCACAGTTACAGTTTAAGTGACAGAAGTAATTAAGCACATTTGAGGGCAGCAGGGTCCATTCTGGATATGAAAGGATTGTGACTTCAGAGAAAAAGAGAAAGATTTTGAGGAAAGGAATCAAGGAATGGGCAAAAAGAAAGAAAGGTCATGCAACTTCTTTTTTTTGTAATGTTTGTTTCAAAAAGAGCAAATTCAGGTCTGCATCTTCATTAGGTGGGCACACAGTACATTGGTTCATTAGTGACTATGGGAATGCTGTCTGTCTTGATTATGGGATGTTCCCCTGTCAGAAACAACGTTTTTACAGGCTTTTGGGTTTTGTCATTTACTACTTAGGTATTTTCTACTCCTAAGATAATTTCCTGCAGAGGAAATGCTATTGTTCTCATTCAAGTAGCATTTTTCAGCAACTGTTATTGTTTCCTATCAGCAATTCTGTGTTTTGGGACAGAACCAAATTGTCTGTTTTAAATTCCATCTCTGTTGCACTTTCTCCAGCATTGCTTATGAGATAGCAATTTCACAACCCATAATCTGGAAAGACTATAATAGAATCTACATAAGAGTTTGTGCTGCATTTATATCAAATTACAGGTGATAGCACTGCTTCTTGTGTTCATTATGATCATCTGGCACCGTGAGATCTTGCTTTCACAGGCTTGCATGATTTTAGTGGTGAACCCAATTCTACAGAGCTGAAATGTGGACAATTATAGCTGTAAACACCATCTTTCTACCAGATTTTGTGTAGACTGCATGTCTTATCTCTGCCTATAAATGTCCTATGTAACACACACACATCTTGGGGAGGACTACCATGATGGTGGCACTCCCAGAAACAGATATTACTCTCTCAAACTTCCTCTTTTTAAAATTAAATATGTATGACCATAACACAGTTCCAGATAGCCATGCACAGCCTCTTAAGTGTATTCTAGTGTTGCTCTCTCGAGTCGGTGTTGTGTCTTCCTGGTAAAAATAAAACCAGTCATGGTATTTAAAGAAGTTTTTGTCATGTTTGCCTGTGTATGTAGGCTTGCAAGCAATTCAGTGTTTGCAAAAAAACCCAAAACAATATTTTAATGTCACAGTGAAGTGTACAGGGGTGAGACTAAGACACTAAAGACATATTTCTACTGATCTGAACCCCATTCTGTGTTCAGACAATCATTGACTGTCCCACGCACCACCTTCTAGGGTCCACCACCCACATCACACATCCTGTGTCCTATTCCTCCCATCCGCCCTGGGGCTTATTTGGGTATTTTTCCACCAAAATATGTTGACAATTATTAGCAGGTGGATCCAAATTCTTGTGCAGTGTAAGTCAACATAAGTCCAATGAAGTCGATCTGGCCTTGCATGAGTGAAGGTTCTCGTGTGGAGGTCAGTTCTTTAGTGAATAGCACAATTCAAATTTAAATTGGATATAACTTTCTTTTAGAGCTTTGGCTAACCAAATGTGTCAAGTTTCCAAATGAAAACGAATACCATTGCAGGCCTTAGTTGCATAAGCAGAGGAGATATTCAACAGTTTAGGGTCATTGCTCATTGTCATAAGGAAAAGGTTTTCAGGAAGATGTAACAGATCACTTCAGACACTTTACACTCCAGTTATATATTTTAACTGGGCTGATGAATTTCTTTTACCTAGCCAGACAGCTTAGCCAGT
This sequence comes from Cariama cristata, assembly GCF_000690535.1. Lineage (NCBI taxonomy): Eukaryota > Metazoa > Chordata > Aves > Cariamiformes > Cariamidae > Cariama > Cariama cristata. Next base: position 2,662 of record NW_009599607.1, on the reverse strand, counting down.
TGACCCGCTATTATAAATGGCAGCACGATAGAAGTCATTTCCTTGGCAGCTGGCCCTGACAGATATTGTGATAAATGGTATTTTTACTCCTGTTTAATCTCCTTCTCAATTATTTGCTACCTAATTTAGCCCATCACTAAGAAACAGAAAACTCAGCTTTTTGCATTTAATGGAGATGTTCTTTTCTCCAGACAGGGATTCGTGTAAGCTGCACATCTTTGCAAAGCTATACCCTTGTGTTATCCCCCTTGAAGTTGTGGCAGAGGACAAAAGCTCAGGAAATTAAATCTCATGCCTACAGAAGTTAGCTGGATCTGGATCTCATCCAGAGCTTTTAGTCAAGCTGGCAGCTCTTTGCCTTGGCCATCGCTGCTGAGGCTTCCAGACCAAGCTTATAATTGTCAAAAACTAACCAGAATTAAAATATAATTCAAAGCAAACAATTAGTTAAACTTATGGTCAGATTTCTCTTGTAGTTTGGAAACTGTGACTCAGATGAAGCTTTTCAAGCCTGTTACTGAAGAGAAGAAAATTCAACTATCTCCATTCAAACAGACAAAATTAAGTAACCAAAGTCACAACTCCTGGAGCATCACTTGAAACAGGTGCCTGAGACCCTTCCTTTACATCCCTACCCATGAACGACACCAAACACATGCTTGATGAGCCATGAGGGCCCCTGTTATATTACAGGCAGTATCAAACATCAATGATTCTCTGGTTTTGGTACTTGTCTACTGAACTCTTCTTGGCTTTAAAAGGAGAGCAAACATGTTTTCCAGTTTTCCTAGGAAAGTCTTAGACAGTGAAAATGTCCGTTATATTGTGTTCCCCAGGGAGACTAGCTATTTATTGGATGCAAGCACACTTTTTTCCTCAGGTATTGTAGCCTGAGAAGATGTTACAACATAATGTTTATCCTTTCTGTAAGATGTTACAAAGGATTTATACATTTTCAAATTGACATTCTAAAAATGTATTGCAAGCATTTGTACATTCTTCTTGTTCGTTAAAGAGGCAGTGTGGAATATAAATGGATAAAGTGCAAACGAGATGTTGCCACAATATAATTTAAGGCAATTTGCATGGAGTATAACTTGAAGACAACCAAGTTCCTAAGAGGTAAAATATGGACTCCTACTCTGTATCAGCAAAGTTCCGAAAATAAGAGACGTTCATATTTTTTGTTAACTTCGAAAAGAACTCTGAACAGGCAAAAAATATGTCCTTTTCCCAATTTGCCATCATTTTATGCCTTTCTCATAGCTTTTCTTTTCTCTGTCTCTACCCATGCATTTTCTTGGGGTGTTTAACGGTTCCCTCAGGGCAGGACCAATTATTTATGACATACTTCTCCATGTAAAATTTATTTGGGAAAACTGTTCCTATGGAAACTGCTGTTTTCAAACAGGCTTGTAACTTCAAACAAAAGGATTGCATATACAATAGAGAATACAGCTTTTATTAGCAGGAATATTCTAATGACTTTGACAACCAAATAAATTGCTGAAAGGAATAAAATGAGGTATGTTCTGTGATATGATGAAGTGGGTATTCAGCTGTCAGCGGGTAAGTGCAGGGAATTAGAGTAACTGTTCATTTTACCAAAGTCCAGTTTGAAGGTCTCTTAAAATTTAAAAACAAAGGTTTTAAAGATACCAGTCAGATATACCGGAAAGCTATGAAAGAGCAGCAAGTGCCTTATCTACAAATAAAACACTGAATGTTTTTATTTCAGAAATGTCAAATTTCATGTGTATGACATACCTATACATAAGGCTTTAGCACTAGAAGTAGATTGACAGGTCAAGATGCAACAGACGCTTGGTTTCTGTAGATTCAGGATCAAGGTCTTATAATTATGTTACTTCTTCATGATATTTCGTCATTTGTTCTCTCCTCGCTCTACCTCCTGCTAATCTTTTGGTCTTCGTAGTCCTTCCAGACAAAATGAAGTATAGCACAACCGCAGCATAGCCCACCTAAGCAGGTTTTTAATGAAAAAAAAAGTAATTTTTGTCTGCCTGAACAAACAGTTTGCCTTTGAAAAAAAGTAATTTAAGAACCTACTTCATTAATTGCTTTGGTGGTATTATCAGATATTTAGAGCTGTAATACGTTGTAATAATCTAGTGAGGAACAGGGCAGGGCAAGTGGAAGCAACACTGCAGTCCTACAGTTTGGACTCTTCCTTTGGTCCCGTGCAGAAGTTAATGTCGTTAATACAAAGGCCCCGGCTCCCTGCCTTCGCACAGGCAGATTCGTAGTGCTTGTTTATCTTCTGAGTCATCTTCTTAAGAGAGATTCAGGAAAAAATAACTTCCATCAGCTTTCCTGCTGGAAATGCATTCTGTACTCTCAAGTGGCCTTTCACTTGTTTAAATGATTAGCCAAGAGCGCTTAATTTTTAAAAAGAAACTAATTCAGCCAGGGACTGAATAAACTCCAAGGCCACAATGTGTAAAGGAAATAAACTGTGAATTCTAAGCTGGAGAGTTTTAACAGCCCAAGATAAGATGACTGTAGGATGACCAGGAAAAAAATCCTCACTTTGCTACGATGCAGCTCCTGAGAGTAATGTCACATGTACGTGAAAGAAGAAAGGTGAATAAATTAATTTGTCTGTTGAACTGCTAAAATGCAACACTGCCAACACAAGAAT
>NW_009599606.1:74457-81048 GCF_000690535.1 Cariama cristata | reverse complement strand
AGGCTGGGAAAGTCGGCTTCAGATTTTTGCGGACTCCTTGCAAATCAGAGGAACCGTCTGGCTCAAATCTGCATTTAGGGCTGAGAGAAGAGGATTTCCTGCTATTTAGTTGCTTGAGGAAGGAAAGGATTTACCTCTCCGCTGTAACAGGACTCAGTTTTTCTCCTCTTTAATAAGAATATCACAGCGTAGGGCAGCAGTAGTAAACCTGCGAAAGCAATCATGCCTCTCCCCCCGCTCTGCCTTCACTCTCCCCACGCCGTGATGCAACTCCCCCCTTGCCCAAGCATCCTCCCATCCCAGCTCCCACCCTGGTGATGGCTTGGCATCTCCCTCCATCGTGAAAGAGAGAGTTGTGGAGGGGGCTTGTCCCTCGGCCGGCTGCCTCCCTCGGCCCGCCATCTGGATCCAGTTAGCTCTCTCGGCAGTAGGGCTGAGTCTCATTTCCTCCAACCAGTAATGTTATATAGGCAGTGATCCTGTTCTGCCCTAACATAATTGAAAATTATGTGTATTGTAGACTTGCAGCGCTGAAATGTAGACTCGTAAAAATCTGTGGCTCAGGTAGCCTGTGGAGATTGAATTTGGCACACAATGAAGCTTTTATGTAAAGTAAGAATTATAAGCCACCACATCAATATTGTGTTACAGGCATGACAATTCTTGGATGAGGAGACCTTGAGTCAGGCTCGTCACCTTAAACAATGCTAATATTTCATACTTTATCAACGGGGCTGGCATTTTGAAGCCAGCAAATTGGACTGCTTTTCTTTTTCTTTTGCAAATGTCCTGCTGTCGAAGCTGTAGGTTCGTTAGCTTGGTGCTGGCGTTGGCTGCGGGTTCTGGCCCTCTCTGTTTTTCTGACGGACAGAACATCTCGCCCTTGGCGGGGCTGGGATGCTGCTCTGGATCCTGGCCACTTGGTAGAGCTCATGGAAGTTGCTTTATTGACCCTTGTGTGTTACTGCTTTCCATGGGGACTGTTTATTTTATTTTATTTTTTTTCCCCTACTGGTGTATTATACGCTGGTGGAAAGGGAAGCTGTCCATGTCTGTGCTTGGGTGCAAAATTGAGCCCTCTGGGTTTGGACCATTTCTGCTGGGCTCCACATACATGTCCAAGAGGAGAAGCAGTTTGGCTGCATTTTAGCCTTTGTACTGTAAGACTTCTTGGATCCTCTTTGGCAGAGGTGGGTAAGAGAAGGACTGTACTGAGAGCCCAAATTAAGGTTTTTGAAAGTAGAAAAGCAAAGTAGCAGTAAGATCTTCTGAAACTTTCATCTTGCACGTAGGCTGGTAAGCCTGGTGTGGGAGCACCTGCCCTGAGAGTACGGGCTCTTGTGAGATCAACATGGAGCGGGAGCAACCATACCTTCTTGCTCTGATTCTTCTGAGGGAATTTATTGCTAGTAAAAACCAACAGAACTGACAGTCGTGAAGGCTTTGTAATCCCTGCAGTAATTACTGGCTGGACGGGCTCTGATGTGAGCTTGCTCATGCTCCAGTGTCAGTGCCTCAGTCTGCCCTTGCAGCAGTCTCAGAAGCCCACGCGTTTCTTGGCCTGTGTTTTAGGACAGCCACTGACCTGATCTCCTTCATGGGTTGTCATGGTTGTAGGAATATTCCAGGGTTGCTCATGATCATGGAGTGGTCATGGAAAAATGAGGGCAGTTGGTTTATTTTGGTGGGTAATGGCTTAGTGGCTATTTCCTGAAACGCCACGGGTTGACCTGGCAGGTTCTTGTAAGTGCTTTAACTGTGGTAGCAGTAACTTCTCACTCTCCGAAATGGTTGTGGAGTTTGAAACAGAGTTGTGTACCACGAGGCATACATCCTGTAAGGACGTTTTCATTGGAAGAAGGGAAAAATACTTCACTAGCTGGCTAGAAGACCTGAAGAAGCTGGTAGTAGCTGTGACCCTTTCTGCAAATTCATAGGTCCCTTTATGTGGTGGTGTTACAATCACTGTCTAAGGCAACTGATGGATTTCTAAAAACGTAGCAGTTGCCTTGTTTAGTAATGCCATCTGCAAATCTGAAACGTATTGTATTTCCCCTCAAGTTTCGCAGCTCTCAGTAGGCTTAGATTTTTGGGTCCATTTTTTGTGTGCTTGGGTTGCGTTTTTAAGCACTTTTTTGAAACCACAAAGGGTTAGAAAGTTACTTTAACGTTATCTCGACTTTACAATTTATGTAAGAGTTAGAAATGTTGCTTACAGTAGACTAGTTCTGGTTGTTTTGGGTTTTATTTCTTGTTTTTAAGAAGCGCTGAAACATTTTGGTCCACATTGCACAAATCCCAAATGTGAAGATGAATAAAAACAAGACTTCTTGGAACTTGAGGAACTCATATGGGGCACAAATCCAGAGTATGGGTTTGTTTATTTGCATTCCGGTAGCTCAGAAATCTCAGGCCCTCCAAGCAATAGGAATTGGTCATGCATCCTCCTGCTGCCTCCTGCTTTTGGTCACCTCGGTGCCCAGGGTCTTGCAGCAAACAGGCCTTGCATGCTAGCAAATGTTTTACATACATGAGCAAATGTGATAGTGATGTGCTGAAAGCATGGAACCAGATCTCCTTCCTTCCTTCATGGAGTTTTAGATACGGCTTCCTCTGTTCGCCTGGGGTGGCGGGGGTTGTTTGTGTGTGGTTCTCCTTCAAGATTACTCTTAAAAAAAATATAAATAGGTAAACGTAATTATTTCTCTGGATATTTTCTAGGAGTAGATCTGTTGGGTCAACCAGAGTCTAGTGCTAAACAGAATCTTCTGCAGTGGCGTGATCTATGCATACAGCTGCTTTTCTTGGTTCTGGGAGGGGGCTGAAGGTCTGTGATAGTATGCATTTCTTCCAGCACAATACAGGACTTTTAGAGATCGTATATTAACCAGTATGCCTAATTGGCACAGTGTAGCACCATGCAGAGAGAAAAACTTGGGCTGAAATTATGTTGAGATGTACTGTGCAGAAGTCTGTCTGGGCTAACTAATTTCTCTGTGGGGCTGCTCTTGGTCAGAATCGAGCACTTCTGATGCAGCAAGTTGGGTACCGGCTCAAGACTTCATCTCTTTGGTGGAAGCCTTGAGCTCCGCTGTGCGATCTGGCTGGGGTGCAATGGTTCCTCCAATGAGTTTAGCGAGAGGACATGCATGCCTGAGAGCAGAAGTTTTAGTCAATATTTGATGCTGGTTAAATCCATGGGAATGTTCTGCTCCTTCTTGAAGTGTAGTTAAGCTTTTTTTGCTTTTGAATCGACAGCCACTTATGCTGCAGACTCGCTGCCTGTGTGTATTCAGCCTATCTGCCGAGGACAGTGACATAAAGAAGTTGTGGCTATACCCAAGCACCTGCCCAGCGCAGCTGGGCCTGAATGCACCAGGCTGTACTCTGTCTTGGACATCATCAGCGGGAGAGCTTATTAAGTTTGGCCTTGTAATTGAATAAGTTACACTGTGCAAGTCCCTTAAGGGTTGTCCGACAGGAGATGAGCAAGAAGAAATAATCCATGGTGACTTCCAGAAATGGTGAAAAGTAGAGAAAATAGGTGCTAAGACCCAGCAGTGCTGGGTCTTTTTGGGGTAGACCTCTACCTTTAGGGATTGTACAGCGCTGGGAAGCTGTGGGAGTTGACATGGTGCATTTGTTGAAAGAAGGCTGACAGATGACCCATTAAATAATGAGATCATATTCTTAACCCACGATATGTGTTTGCCCTCTCCTGAGACTAATAATCCACCTTCCCCTCCCTTGCCCCATCTTCTCCATGATTTTAGTATTTTGTTTCTGTGTGGGTATCATTCTTCTAGATTTGCTACGATTAGTAAAATCAATGTAATACTGTCTTTTCAATCTGCTTTATTTTCTTATTCCTCGACTGTAATGCGGTGGTATGAAATTGTTAGTGTTCTACACAGATTTTGTCTCCACAAACATGTAAAGTCGTCTTAGTTTTTGTTTCAGTTCCTTGCATAAGTTTTAATTTGTATCTTTTTACCCACGTTACCTAAGATTTGTTATTTTTTTTGCCTTTCTTTTCTGAACTCATTTTTCTTTCCCCATTTTTGTTTCCTCCATCCAGTATCTGCAGATGAAATGGCCACTGCTTGATGTTCAGGCAGGGAGCCTTCAGAGTAGACAAGCCCTCAAGGATGCTAGGTCTCCATCTCCAGCACACATTGTTGTAAGTAAATGCAGAAAGATGTTCTTCCTTTGTTTAAGAAAAAAAAAAAGGCATTTGACATTAATGGCATTGGTTGTCATCAGTTTTCTTTTACACAAACCAAAAAAGAAATACTTCAAAACAAACAAAAACTGTAGTGAGCCCATGGTAAAAGGAGGGAATACATTTGCTATTGCTGGGCTGTTCATGAAATTATCATTCATGTGCCTCGTAGGAGAGCAGAGAGTTGAAAATGCCCTAAATTTACACACTGCAGAATTACTTAGTGGCAGTGAAGTTTGATCAGGCTGGTTTATGCATCTGACAATGTTGAACTGAAGAGAATGAAGAGACATTTTGGAAAGCATTAAAGAAAAAACCAAGCCTGTTCTACGGCCTTTACTAAAAAAAATCTTATTGCAAAATCTTGAATGAACATTTGTGAGAGTTGGTCAGCATTTTAGCCGGGTGAAGGCTTAATAGAGCCAAGACCAACAGATTGCATGTCCCTTTGTATTCTCATTTAGTATGAAAAGTGTTTACTACTTACCTGCAAAATATAAAATTCTCTTTATAATGAGTAGCATTGCTCAAACCAGCTTTATTTATTAACTTCTCACTTAAATTTTCACTTCTCGGTTAAATTTGTTTGCTTCTTTTGTAAAAACAATGTTGATTTTGAAATGTTCAAGACAAATTTGCATGAGAGGGGTTTGGGGTTTTATTTTACTTTCTAAAATAGCATCCATAGAGGTCTAAAAGGATACTGTTTGTTTATATGGTGTTATGCAAGAAGGGTGGGATGCATGGGCCCATCCTCACCCATAGCCAGTGTCAGTGCCATCTATTGTTAAGGACCATCTTTGCTCTGGACGTTCATCTGGGAAATTTACCTCGGGAAAAGACGGCATGCAGTGGGTTAGAATATTTCTTCTGAAATACTTTTATCATCCAATTTTACATGTGGTTTTTTTTTTTTTAAAAGTTTTGAATAATAAGGTGAATCCCAGGAAAAGAAACATTGCTTGTTCTTTATCTTTTGCTATACAGTCTAAAGCTGACGTAGCTGCTAGGTCATCCAAGGCACACATTTGTTTTGTTAGAAATCTCGAGTCATACTACACATTTTTGAGGAGCTGCTTTTTCCATTGTTACCTCTTTAACTTGAGAAGTGTCAGCCCTTTGCTCTGAGTGTCTTCATTCTTTATTTCAAAAGAAGAAACATTTTGTGTCTTTTAAAGTCCACAGCTTCTAAACCATCCCTCAGTGCGGCAGAGAGCAATGGGAACAAGACTGGTATTTGCCTAGTTGATATCTAGCGTTGGTTGCTTCACTTTTTCAGAGTGACTTTGCTTTTCCTTCCCATCCACTTGGGCCGTCACTGGAAGAAGAGATCAAAGAAAAGATGTTTGGCTGATTATTTAGAAATCCACAACCATCAAAATCTGCCATCATCTTATTCTTAATAAGAAATGAACCAAAATAACTTTTTTTTTTTTTTTTTTTTTTTTTTTTTTACTCCGGGAGTGTTCCAAGGGCTCTGGGATCGGCACAGTGGAGTTGTCAGGCTTGTAGGAGGCGACAGCGAGGGAGCAGGAGGTTTCTCCTGGCTGGTTGAAGCCTGGCAGGGCAGGCTGAGTTGGGTGGGTAGCTTTGCTGGGATCACCTGCGCTTCCCAGTGCTGAGCATCCACTGTCCCCAAAGCCTCCCACCGCACATGAGAGTGGGTGTTTGTCTTTAAAAGCCCAAAGCAGCTTATTGTGAACGGGGTGGGGCTGGTTGGTGTCCCGGCTTCCCTGGCCCTCTCCAGCCCCTCCACCCAGGTATGGGTGAGGTAGAGACAAGTGGACAACACAAATATACAAAAAAAAGGGTTCAAAAATCACAATCATTTTAGAAAATAGAAAAACCTGTTTCCAGGGAGGCTGAGGTTGATCTGCCTTGTATTTTGACCATTTATGGGGTTCTTATGGGTCTCTTAAAAAGCTGTTTCACTCTGCTATTCAATAAAAAGCATATTTACCATAGCAACCACTTAGGCCGTGAGGAACATATACTACCTCTGAGATGGAGGCCACCTTCCAAAAGAGCCACAGCTGGCGTTTGTAATGTGATCTTTTGTGCTACTTACAATGTTGGAGGGAGAGGAGGCGGAGGAGGGAGTGAGGGGGGGAGCAGTGGGGTGGGGTTTTTTTGGGGGGGAGCTTCATTCTGCAGGTTTTAATGTTTATTTCTAGCAGCAAACTGTTTTGCCTTGCTCTGTTAAAATAAATAAATAAGGGGCAGCTTTTTCTACCCTTTTTCCTGGCATCTGCCCCAGGCCACATTAATTCTGTGGAGTAAAAATGATCTTATTTTTTTGTAAATAAAGTTAGAGTGGGTAATAGCATTCGGGGGGGATGAAGTGGCTGCCGAAGCCAGGTGGCCCAGGA